>NC_134408.1:151159418-151459418 GCF_038048845.1 Mixophyes fleayi | reverse complement strand
GACTGTCTTCAGTTCATTTTCTCACTCTGTGTTCAGGATACAAAAGAACAAGGGAAAATTTCTCTGAAAATACTGAAAACGTAGGGATCACTGATGGCAGTGCCTGTACACGCCTGGTATTCACATGAGGGGAAAACCGCTGGAGAATCGTGCATGGGCAATACTAACGCTGGGGCTCCAACCGGACACAACTAGGGGTAAATCTCCCACAGCATTCAACGAGCACTAAAGGTGTCGAACATCAATTATCTAATTAATTCAGCACAATTTACCACAATTAATGGGAAAAGAAGAAAATTGCAAATTACACTTGAAATATTTGCCAGGACATCTCCTTTTTTCAATTAGAAATCAGTTAAGTTTTAAATCTAACAAAATGACTGATGTTCCTTCTAGGTCCAATATTGTAGCATTGCATCATTGTCCACAGGCTCCATATTCTGCTGATCTAACGTTCCCATGATGCTCAGAACGCCGCCGACCTCACAGTTTTCCATCCTCACCGTAGTTAAATGTCCATCTCCAGCGTTCAACACAATATTTATAGAGATAAGTTTACAGTGTGGAACCAGGACGTGGTGATCAAAGTTAACTTAACTGTCTGATTTATTTCCATAACAGAAGAACTATGTGCAAAGTACCCTGAAGCCAAAATAATTTACTGTATATAATTTCTATAACTAAATATCATACATCAGAAAGATAGTTTACATGAACCTCAATGTCTGTAAATGCAGTGTGGGCCAGTCTTCATCAGTGACAGGGAATCTAACAAGCAAAGCATATATAAAGTGTATAATATATACATATATATGCTTAGAATATATAGGGATGGATTCTATAAAATATATATGGCGGGGCTGGACAATTTCCCCCAAAAATTAGGACTTTTGTAAGACAAAACTTGTGGCTGGTGGCAGTGGAATTGTCCAACGGATCCCAGCATTTGCCCGGTAATGGCCAACATGTGCCAGCAGTATCTTGTGTTAACCCAGTGATTCCCAGCATGTACCAACAGCTCCCAGCACAAAGACTGCTTTGTTGGTCACAGTAAGACAATGTCCTGTCAATTCCGCAAACTACCTACAGTAATAGCTTAAATCCTGTGAATTCCTCTACCTTCCATGCGTATAGTTAGTGTATGAGGCAGCACGGTGGCTCAGTGGTTAGCACTTCTGCCTCACAGCGCTGGGGTCATGAGTTCAATTTCCGACCATGGCCTTATCCGTGAGGAGTTTGTATGTTCTCCCCATGTTTGTGCGGGTTTCCACCAGGTGCTCCGGTTTCCTCCCACACTCCAAAAACATACTAGTAGGTTAATTGGCTGTTATCAAAATTGACCCTAGTCTCTCTCTCTCTCTGTCGTCTGTGTGTGTTAGGGAATTTAAACTGTAAGCCCCAATGGGGCAGGGACTGATCTGAGTGAGTTCTCTGTACAGCGCTGCGGAATCAGTGGCGCTATATAAATAAATGGTGATGATGATGATGATAGGTGAGCAAAAAGGTGATGATCTAAGGACAGAAGGAGTTTGAGTGCGATGTGCTCTGGGTAACAGGGAAGAGTAGACAGCTGCCAGCCCAAATGAAGGAGCTGTATTATACCTGCAGCGCCCGGCAACTCTGTCAGCCTCCTGCGGTCTGGAATCACCTGACAATTTAATGTAGGGATGGAGAACAATGGTTATAATGACTGGAGTTTGTATTGAGGAGAATGTATCCATATCCCCCACAAATAATATCACAATACTTCCTGCAGCCCGTACACAGCAGATTGTGAGATCACTGACTACAATACTTATAAATAAAATGTAACAATAATAATAATAATCCACAAATGTTCCCCAGAGCCATACATGACATTTACAGCAGTATACAATACACAGACAGCAACGATCCATAATACATTATTAAACTAAACATCATTATGCAAAGACCAGACATCTACTAAGTAACAGATTACACAGATAACAGGGTAACGTAGATGAAGTTATTTACGGGAGAGTGATGGTGATGTCCAACGTGAAGTAGGACCAAGAAACATCCTAAAGGGAAGGGAAGACACAAAGAGAGTGATACTGCTGGTGGGTTTGAATAAAGACATGAGTCTTAAGGGCACGCGTGAAGCCTTGGAGAGTAGAGGCTAACCTGATCGGGTGTGTGAGATCGTTCCGTAGGTGGGGAACAGCCCGGGCAAAGACCTGGAAGCGGGAATGGGAAGAGGTAATCAGTGCGGTATTGAGGCGTGATCTTTGGCAGAGCGGAGATGAGGTTGGAGATGTAGGTGGGGGTGGGGGGGGATTAGTTGAGAGCTTTGTCAGTGAGTTTAAATTTAATTCTATAGGCACGATGAGCCACTGTAGCGAGTGGCAGAGAGAGAACGGCGGGAACAGCATTCAGGATAAACTGAAGAGGCACAAGGCGGGAATTTGGTCGCCACAGAGGAAGAGGTTACAGTAATCAAGGCGAGAGGTTATAAAAGAGGGTATTTGAGTTTGGGCATCATCCATGGTAAGAAGGGGCTGGAACTTGCATATATTGCGTAGGTGAAAGTAGCAGGATTTTGAGAGTGACTGAATGTGAGGTTTGAAGGCAAGGGATGAGTCGAGGGTGGCAGAGGACTTTAGGGACTGAGAAGAGAGTAGTGTTATCAACAGAGAGAGGGGGGAGGTGAGAGAGCCCCGGGGGAGGACGATGATTTCAGTACAATACAACTGAACTTTCTTATATTATCACTGCTCACAAATAATGATTACATAGAACCAACATGGTCAACCATGAAATGATGGGGATTATGATTGGAGATCATAGCCAACCCTTATGAGAGAATATTAAATCTAAAATAAGAATATGTCTAAAATAAGAATATGTCTAAAATAAGAATATGTGTATAATGGACACAATTGGATTTAATGATGGTTACAAATTGCAACATTGTTAATAAGTATCGCAGAGGACTATAAATCTTGGTGGACCTTAAAACATTGAATGATATAAATATATCAATAGTAAAACACATGATAAAGAATATAGATATATTTTCTTTTACTCCTCATTAAAGATGGCAAATGGCAGGAGATATAACAAAATATTCAAATCTTAAATAAGATAGAAATGGGTAGCGTTGCATTACTAAAGGAATGCCAGTGATCATAGTAAGATAATAAAATATCCACATACCCTGAAACCTCTAGTTGGAAATGATTAAGAATATCTCTATTAATTAACTACACTTATTGTTTTCAAGCAATTGAAAGTTGGACATCTTCAGAGAATATGATAAATTATCCAGCTAATGTACCTCAAATATGCATGAAGCAATAATATTTTGCTGAATTGACGCCGTAGCACGACCACAAGGCAGAACATGTTTTAAGTTCATAAATATTCATTGTACACCACTGCATATTTCAGCTTTTACATTTCGCTGAGATTAGGAACTGTTTTAATATAAAATAATAAGGTTTATACATTTTATTCTTTTATAATCTACCGTTGGACTCCTGAGTGCCACGTTGTGAACATTCTCTCTTCTTTGCAGCGAAGTCTCTCAGCTTTCATAGCGATATTTTACTGACAAATTGGAGCAATAAGTGCCCCTTCCCTGGGAGTCGTACGCTTTCCATACTATATATATATATATATAAAACACAATGTTGCAGAATGACCTTCAGTAAAAGACACTTGATTGGACACGGGTCACAGTAATCCTTACTATTGATTATACATGTCACAGGTCAGGCAGGGCCATCTTAACAACATTATGGGCCCCTGGGCAAAGCAGTGCACCGGGGCCCCTAGATATATAGCTATAGATATAGATATATAGATGTATACAGATACAGATAAAGATATATAGAGATAGAGGTAGATAGATGTACTTGCTCAGTGACCCTTGTAGGTTTTTTTTGCAGGTTTTTTTATTTTGCAGGATTATTTATTCTCATTAAGAGCCGTGACTATGGGGCCCCCTTGCCCGTGGGGCCCCCGGGCAGCTGCCCATCGTGCCCAATGGAAAAGATGGCCCTGAGGTCAGGGATCTGACAGTAGATACAACAATATATAATGTTTTCCTACCACACAGACCGAGGGCTCCCCTACATATGCTGGGAAAATGGGTAAAACCCAGAAAACTTACACACGATTTAGCCGCAGTTCAATGGTGCGCTCTTAACGTGTTTCCGTGCGCTTTCAATTGGCCTTAACCAATACAGTATGTTGTATTTGTAGTGTGTTAGTACGAGAATTTCTCTTCGAGAAATATTCTAATATTTAAAATGCAACGTTAACATTTTCTAACATCATGGTGGGAACCAGCCTGTAGAAACCTATCACCCTATTATTCCAGGTGCTAGTTAGCAGCTAGGTGTGAATGAAGCCTGAATGATATCAGTACTCACTGATTATATGCCACTCAGTGTTTATACAGATATTATTATAAGAGATAATGTATATGTTAACATCACTTGTGTATTATAACTTGTGTAATAACCATCTACTGAAAACATCATGACTGTAAATTCTATGGAGATCTATGGACACTGCTGGCTGTCAGTGCATACACACTGCAGAATTTGCCAGACATCGTTCCATCATTTATAGAGAATTTTAGTCCAGCTATAAAATAAAGTTAAACAACACGATGTGCTTTGGTACAATAAAATATGACCGTAGGAGCGTACACACTAATGCGATATAGGACATAACGGTCGTTTATTGTTTGATTGGTGCGATAATCGGGTGAAAAACCTGTAGTGTGTACCACGCTTTAGTTCACTTGTGCTATATTACAAATCCATACAGAGCTCTATAGGTTCCATGCTGTCGACTCCTATAGACGGCTGGAAGCCCGGCCACTCAGGAGTTAAGTCCGCAGTGGTGTACCAGCCCCCAGATGTTACAGAGAAAATATGAAGATTATGATTAGTGCCCGTGTATCGCCCCTCATACATGTCTTCCCGGTAATCCGCTGTACAGATGGCTCTGCTCACAGAGGGGTGATATAAAGTGCACTTCAAACTCAAGACGAAAATAACTGACAACAACAGGGGAAAGTTTTGATCTTTACTTGTGAGAAGCAGAAAATAGTTGTAGGTTTTCCCCCTTTCCCAGTACAGGAGGTGAAGTGAGAAGTGGATGAGTTATTCGCATCTCTGGCTAATGTTGACACCAGCCAATTATACCTTGATTCATTGCAGAATAATCCCATGGGATTTTCACCAGATGCTACAATACTATATTTTGAGGACATCATTTTAAAACATGTTTTAACCCCATTGTGTCAGTTTTGGGGCTGGTTGTGTAGCAGTTGTGACAACATATTGCCATACACAGTTTTGTTACATGTAACGCACAGTACAATCCAATCACTAATACATATAACGGTCATAGTTTACTGACCGCAGCTAATTACGGTGACACAGCTCGGCTTTACACTAATAAGGCTATGGCGCGCACACCAGGATAAAGAACTAGTCCAGGTCCTAATGAGGTTGTGAATGTATTCCCAAGATACAGTAAATACTCCCCGTTTCCATGATAACGATTTCCTATTAATTAGCCGACATGCAGGAAAAAACCTGTGGAAACAATCCGTGGATGAACGATGGCGCAGATAGGATTCTTGTTTGTCATTCCTTGTAATAAAAGCCAGATACATATAGAATAATCCCTAATAACCCTATCAGTATATCCCTCTCTCAGTCTAACGCTAACCACAATACAGCATTTTCCACAGAGACTGTAGAAATGAATGGAAAAGGAAAAAAGTTACAGTTTAACTACCTGACGCCGCAGAGAGTCACACAAGGGTCGTATTAAAAAAAAAATTGTATATGTGTAAGATCGCAGCCAATAGCGTCACTATTTTATGGTAACACCCTATTCATATACAAATAACAATGCAGAGGACCTGAGACCTCGGACTTTCATCTCCACTTGGTTAATAAAAATATTTAAAAAAAAACCCATCAAATATTTCAAAACTATCCACCTATAAACAAATTCTTTATTGAAACGATACAGCATTTTCTTCACACACTGTCCTCTGTTATCTGAGATGAAGGATTATGTCGGTTCATGTACCTCTGCATTGCTTGTTAAACAGACTTCCCCATGCATCATGAAAGCTGGTGAATCTTACTATCGGTGAGGATAACCACCTATTACTGGCACCAACCGCTTGATGTGTAGAGCGAAGCCGGTTATAGAGATGGTCATCCTTTGATAAATATCCCCCTAAATATATAATGGTAAACTACCCCCCTAATATAGCGGAGAGGGGTGTGATGACCTAGCGTATGCTGTTTGGGAGATACTCACTGCCGGATTATAGCATATAAATCACAGTGTATACGTAGAGCGTTTCAGTGAGATAGTCATTGCAGCCCCCACTCAGCAAAAACCGAGAGCTGTAAAACTGCCAGTAAGTCAATAACTGACACTAATTTCTTAATGACCTATACATGGAGAATGCTCCTATTACAAATAATAAACACTACGGGGTAAATGTATGAACCTCCGATTTTTTTCAACTCGCCGGAAATTGGCGACTTTGCAGGTAAAATTTAAAGCGGCAAAGGCTTGTAAAGGCAAGCTTGCCCCGGCCGCAGCGCGGCCGGGGAGGGATCGAAAATCGCTCTCCTACTACGTTCTCCCCAAAGGACTCAATG
Organism: Mixophyes fleayi; assembly: GCF_038048845.1. NCBI lineage: Eukaryota > Metazoa > Chordata > Amphibia > Anura > Limnodynastidae > Mixophyes > Mixophyes fleayi. The sequence goes on along the minus strand of NC_134408.1, from coordinate 151,452,750 downwards.
GCGTTGGCCATCAGGGTCTAGCTCAGAAAACCTAAGCTTTATGGAGCTTGAAAAAATTGCCCAAACCGCAATCCCCATTAGGTATTAAGAGGACTGTAGTTTAATGCGATATCTCCTATGTTAGGCTATTCTTAAATTAACATTTTACTTAAAAATACATAATCATTGCAGAAAAATAAGTTTCCCACATGATTCAGGGCTTCATAAATAGGCACCTAAATATTTGAGTATGGAGAACGGGTTCAATCATGTTCCAGCCATTCAAACATGTTCAAACTAGATGGTTATACTGTATATTCTTGTTAACACTTTTCCATATGAACAAAGAAACCGAACACAGTAATGTTCACTGTTTGAATTAAAAAAGCACCAAAATAATAACAAATGTAGCCAATCAAACTGGAAGAGACAACACTGTACAGTTTATTTTAACTTCTTCTGTTTTATTTACAAGCTGCAAACATCGAAATTCGAAGCTCAACTTTTCAAACTTCACTTTTGTAAAAATCAAAATCGCTCCACGAAACAAATTTAAGGCTTTCGAATCAGTCAAGTTACAATCATCTCTAATAACGATCATTTATACCGCAATGTTGGCGGCATAGTTTGGCCTCCAGGAAAAGAGCCGCGTTGTAACTCTATAGATAACTGCACCAATCTCTACCTCACTGCTCCAGTTGCAGAAATTAGAGAAATGATTCTGCAGAGACAGGCCAACATTTAGTTGATCATAATATGAAATTCGTACTAATAACTGTTCTATAACTATTTTTAACTGCGTCTCAACATAAAAATGAGCTTCTGGTGGCGGTTTATGAAGCCACGTATCTGGGAGCAGAGAGGTTAATGACGCAAACAGCCGACGCTCACACTCACAGGAGTCCAGGAGGAGTCTCTGCAAACACACTAAAATGACAATGCTGATGTTATGGGATAAAATATTGTGTTTCCATGGAAATATATTACCTGCAGCTCCCGGGTGCAAGGAATGAAGCATAACACTGAACCGTGAAATAAATGAAATTAAAATACATATATTAGACTTCGTATTATGACTATGTATAGACAAAAAAAATACATCCTCAGAAATTATTCTACATTTATATAATCTTGTAATTGATTAACATCATTAATATATTGATAATCTGTAGATTATATTGTAATAACAAGCAAGTGAAAACTTTTTAATCAGTAAACAGTGACATCATCACTTCAGTATGACCTCATACTGTACGGTCTCTACCATGTCATGTGACCAGGTCAAGAGTCCTGATTTGAGGGGGATCTCCTGCCATCCTGCAAATTATTTATTCTGCCTGGTGGACCGCTCGGTGGTATGTCCCCGCTTGCCATGGGATACGGGTGCAGTTTGCACCAGAGGCCGGTTGTCTGTGACTCCTGTGACTCAATTTCAATCCAGCAGAACAGACCAAATTTCCTTTCTTTGATCAGTTAAATTGGAAACAGTGTTTATACATGTAGCCAACTTTACAAAGAGGTAACACCAGTAAGGAAAACATGATGATAATTATTTACGCAGCGCCTGAAATTGCCAGCTGATAAAATAAACTTGTTAAAGTGTAAGTCATAAGAACTGACAATCAACAGACCTGAATGCAAGCTATTGTTTTGTTACTGCAGAGCAGTCAGAGACCTGGGATCACACGTGCAAATCATAAATTACAGTCATCCCCCAGCACTGCCGGCAATCACAAGCTGATCACTCCATTTTTATATTCCCAAACATTTATAGAACTCTGCGTTACCTAGATACAGAACTAAACAGTGTCATCACTTACTGAAAGTGGCGTATCCAGAGGGTACTGTTCAGTAAACAGCCCACTACAATGTCCTGGTATCAGGGTGTGGTGGAAAGTTCTACAAGAAAAGGCTGACTTTATTTTGTGTGTTGAGAGATATAATTGCTGGCTATAATGGAGGCTTCATTAAATATACAGAATATCTTCTTAGTGTACTTTTGTTTTTATTGAAGCCTGAGGTTCATGACTCCAATCAGCCAGTGCAGTGCTCAGATCCTGCTGGGGACTTGATCCTTTGGGCCCTCTCCTAAAAGCCCCCTTGACATTCCCGACCTCCAGAGCCAAAAGACCCCTTAGGAGGTGAGGATGTTTAGGCTCACCACCTCCACAAGGCTTGCGTGGGCCCTTTTTTCCTATGGGTAAGCAGAAGCCTTCCCCTGGGTCTGGAGTTTTTAGCACCCCTGTATTGTTGGAGGAGGGGCCTCCAACAATATGGGGGAAGATAATAGCCCTTAAAAGGTCCTAACTTTAGCCTCCCTCCCCCCCACTCCCCCCAAAAAATGTGAAAATGCAAACAAACAAAAACATGCAAAGTGAATGTGTAGTGTGAAGTGTAAAATAAATAGATAAGTGCCATGAAGACCCCAGACTTTCAGACAGAAGTTTAAAATTGATGTTGCACTCACCCAAAAGTTTAGGATAAAGGAAAGTGCAGGCACTCAAAAATAAAAGTGCTGTACTGCAAAATGCCTCACTCTGTGCAAATGTTGTGCTCCATCACCTAGTGCATTTTCGTGCTCTCTTGGCTCAGGCTGGACCGGGGGAACAAATCCTCTCCGGCATCAAACAACCGGCATCTTGGCCAGAGGACCCAGTGATGGAGCATCGCCTACAGGGGGCGCCTTTAAGCCCCTCCGCGTACATGGGCATCTACACCTGATCTTAGCCAAAAGGACTTAGTGATCGCTTTACTTCCATTCTGTGGGTCCCTCACCTCTATGTCTATGATTGATTCCATACATTTACAGAACCACTGGTTTCCTGGCACCCAGCAGGTTCCTTGGTGTGGGGAGAGCATGGCTGGTACCCCCTTCCCGGAAATGGGGAATGACAAGTACAATAGGTATTGAAGTACTGATATTCCTGATGTATGGTGCCCATGCACAGGTATAAAAATACAAAGTACCCAGCATGCTTTAGTACACTTGTAACAGGATGAGATATGGGAATTAAGTAGATGGTATAAGCACAGGACGGGGGATGGTGATGGTTCGAGAACCACATTCTTCTGTTAAAGGTTACCGCCCAAATACCACAGGGGTCTTCTTGTGTAATTGAGGGCTATTGGGGGAAATAATGCCAATAAGGAACCATAACTATTGACGGACAGCACTTTGATTGTGCTGTGTAGACATATGTAGATATTGGAGAATCAGAGAATACTGGGAATGGATTTCAAATCTCATTTTTAGGAACGACCTGATGCCAGCCATTAGTATATAATATTGCCGTGGTGAAAGCTTTCCTATTTGGATGAGGGGAGGTCTATCCTCATGATTAATAAGGCGAGAAATGAGCTGCACATGAGCAGACAGTCTTTGTCCATTGGTCCAGTCAAATCTAGTCCTGATTGGTTGGCTCAATGCCCACACTGTTTACACCAACCCCTATTATTAAGTTGTTCAAGTGCCTGTTTGAATTTATAAGTGGTGAAAATATGTTTGTCTATAAGAAGGGATTGTATCCCAAAGTGTCTATATAACATCTATATCCGCTATACCTGCTATATTCCTGTGATCTACCGACCCTGAGCCCAACATTCTGCCTCAGTGCCCCCCTGCCCACTACCCAGCAGTCCTGATCCTAAAATAAGCAGTCAGGTGGATCCAACCAGAGAAACCAGAAAAGAGGCGCTGCAGCAGCTACACACACCACCCAGAAACAAGCGGTTCCTGGTGCTGGTAAAGGAGCCTGGTGGTGGCAGCGCATATTCTCCTATAACTGGCAGCACAATGTTGGCACGCTGGTAGCCCTTACAGTTGGTGAGTGTCGGGTTATGAGAAACCAGTAGCAGTAACGTGAGGTTACTGAAAGTAGGAGAAACCTGAATAATCTGTAAATCACAGACAAGATGGCAAAGTGTCCCCATCATGTCACCTGGCATGTTGTGCGACCCTCTCCCCAACACAGCGCACAAAGTCACCCCAATACAAAGCTGAATGTTTCCATTGTTTAGTTGCCTTCCAGTTAATGTTTTCGTTGAACATGGCGGGCCTCAACAAGATGTGTCTACATGTGTATGTTACATGTTTTGTCACAGTATGTAATGCATATTCTATATACTAATCACCGTATAGCAGACTTCACCCAGACAATGACACCTATACTGTGACTATTACACACCTCGAAATCCTTGTCCTCACTAGAACAGTGTTAGGTAATTATTCTCTAGAATGACTGTGGAATCCTGTAACATAATATAGAGCAACACAGACGTCAGACGTGTGACAGCGCAATGTACAGATGATATATAATGCCACCAAGTACGTCATATGCGCTGTCAGTTATATTAGCGTGACACTGTAGCATTGACAGATAGCACCTAGATAACACACTAGACATTGAGTACACAATGTAACATTCCTGAGCTATGGACATGCCATATACAAGAAGTAAAGCATTCAGGCATGCCTATGCAATATCCAGAACTGATAATTACCGATATATAATTGTGCAGAATTCACAGCTAGTCCTTCCTGCTTCATTTATGTCTCTCCGACACCTGTTACTTGCGTGATGTCATTGTACTACACAGTCCGTAATGCTGGTTATAATGTGTGCATAGCTGGAGCGCATATAGGGAAGTAGGTGATCCAGGGGAGCTATGGTGGATGGGGTTGGTGGTACAAAGCACATGAACTCGGCCTGCCTAAAGGGGCCCAGTCCTGTGATGATTTTGGGGATCTGCTCTTGAGTAGCTGCCCGGACTCTGTCTTTCCTTGTAGAGCCCGGATCTTGGGGTTCTTAGTCTTGCAAGATGAAGTGCCCCAGCATGGTCACGCCCCTCCACAATGTGGCCACACCCCTTTGAGGAAATTCATAAACTTTTTCTTACTCATCTAAAGAGGGGGCACCAAGAAGTTGCTGTACTGGGGGCACAAATTCCTCTTGAGAGCCCTGCAAAGAGGGCACAATCCTTCTGTACAGTCACCCCTAATAGAGGTCAGAATATCTGTGCATTAGATTCACTATATCCCACAGTATCGTACCAGACAGACCACACAATGCTACTAAAGGATCTATTTACAAGTGTCTGGATTTCATTATTCTATGTTCTAGGCAAATCACTTTATTACTGCAGAACATGAGTAGGTAGTAAAAGACTTGTGCTTTAGTCTGGTTAAAAGAACAGAAAAAATCTGGGAAAACAGAATTATAAAGGGATTTTGGAAGAGGTTTCATCCACATGGGCCTATTTATTATAAAAAATTTTCCATGAAAATCATGAACATCCCTGAAGTAACGTGCACATTTACTAACAGTGCATCACAGCAGATATCCTCCTCAAACTCCAGAGCAGTCCCCATAGATGTCTATATATATATATATATATACCGCAATGTAACAAGTTCCAAAAATCCAAGACATAAACTTGTTTATGTTAATGTACACTACATTACCAAATGTGTTGTTTTTCAGCTCACCGCGCATGTGTGGAAGGCTCATATGATCCCTCCCTGTCACATGAAGCATGTCTTTCCACAAGCATGTTTCTGCGTATTCCCAGGGTTTTCGGATGGGGCACGCGTACAAGACGGCTGTCGATCGCACAGCAGTCCGGGAGAGAAGAGATCATGTAAAAGATCATCATCATCATCAACATTTATTTATATAGCGCCAGCAAATTCCGTAGCGTTTTACAATTGGGAACAAACATTAATAAGACAATACTGGGTAATACATACAGACAGAGAGTTAAGAGAACCCTGCTCGAAAGCTTACAATCTATAGATGAGTTTACAACTTCACAGGAACAGCGGTTTTAGGTGACTGCTGTTCCTGTTGAAGATTTTACTCACAGTCTTTCGATAAGGATTGAAAGGGATCATTTTCGAACTGCATACATTAATAAATATCCCCTACAGCCACAGAGCAGCCACACACGAGTAAATTAAGCTGTCAGTCTCTGCTCTAATTACTAATGTCATGACAGATCATTAGTAAAGTATTGCAATTATTATAAAGCACTTGATGACAGAATCTCAATATCTGAGGGCAACAGGGGTTAAATAATAAACTCGGCATCCGTTATGTGATGATAGTTGCTGCATATCGGCCCCCAGCCAATGATGCTTCTTAATATGTCTGTGTTTGCTGCCATGGCAACACGATATCATTGTTTTTATAGCACAAATAATCGACCAATAATAGCTCAATTGATGCAAATGCTGGTGAAAGAAGGCTGGTTTATAGAGGATTTGTCACCTCATCTGTCAAGTAGATGATTTATACAAGGCACATAAATATAACAGTGTAGCCCGTAGTAACATTGCAGTTTTATTCTGCGTAAATGAAAATTGTTCCAGTCTAGACCTTTGCTTGCTCAATCTCTGTTTCACATTGAACTATTTGGGTTCACCTGGGACACTTTGTAACCAATCTCCAGCCAAATCCTGCAGCACAAGGACACACTTCCCGGCATTGGTCTCACTCAATACAAAAAGGTGCATTGTCACAACATTGGGTGCATGTCACGCATGCCCCCTCCCCCCTCTGCCCCCGAGGGCTTTGCGTAGCACTTTTGTTGTAGTAAGCCGGCCCCAACTCCCCTCCACTAAAAAGACCTTTGAATTGCTGCATGCTCCTGTCACTTTGGAAGGTAACAGGTTCTCCCAGAATTATTTTGCTTCAGTATATTGTAAGTGAAAAGAGGGAGCTATCCTTTTCCTCAAAAAAATCCCCTCCTCTCCCCGCCACTCAACTGCAGATCCCAAAAGTAGATATTTGATTGTTATTGGTACCATTCAGCCCATTATCATCACTTTCTTCTCCATTTATTGGACAATTTGCACAAGACCATCTCTCCCTTATCCTCCTCAGGCGACAAAATCTGCTTTACTCAGACAGTATAAACTTCATTGAAATTGGCATTTGAAGAACTCCTCAGCCAAAAATTATACCCATTTTTCAGCATGCGTCCTCCCACGTAGACATGTTTTTGGGGAAGGCTTGTGAGCTGACATTACCCCACTGTCTTGGTTAGTTTATTCCGCTATCTTCACATTTGATATTGTTGCAATGTCACTTGTGCCTAGATGATTCCCTGCTCTGATATTGCTCCAATGCTCTTGATATTAAGTTAGTCAATATATTGGAAGATATATCTCCTGTGATTCTTTGGGACGCCCATAAGGCTACCATACGAGGAAATTAGTAAGTACCTTAAAGAAGATCCTAGAAACACAGGGCCTGATTCGTTAAAATATGTGACTTATTTTGCGTTAAATTGCTCTGCCCATGTTCAGTAATGGACTATACGCCAGTGAATGTAAGTATATCCATTTCATCTTCAAATGCAAAGGACAAGTCCAACAGCCTAAGATTTCAGGGCTGGAACGGGGAGGGGAACGGGCGTATGCATGTAGTCAATGTACAGTAAGGGTGTGCCAAGCTCCAACGCACACAACAGCGCCCGATTCAAACTCTGGGCATCTCTCAGGTACGTGTTTTTTCAGTTGTATGACTTGCACCAGCTACAGGTCGGGTGTAAGTGCTGATTACTAGTGATGACGGCTGTGTATACAGCTAGACCATGTGTTTGTAATCAGGAGCAACTGTAAAATGTATTTTATGTACAGTAGACATTAATAACATCCTAATAAATGTATGTTATTTAGAAAAAAAGTAAAAACAAATAAAATAAGTTAATGCTTTATCCTTAATGAGTATATTATTAACAGGTGACAAGAACAGAAATCTTTTTTTTCCCTGCAGTGTGTTGTGTCTGTCTCCATACAGCAAGTGCCATATATGCAGAGCGGACCTAGGCCCGTATTCAATAAGAGACATTTCTTCAGATTCGCTTCTTGAATACGGACGTGCGTATGTCTGAATTACACACAATACATTTGTTTTGCATGCCTTAATAAATCAGGCCCTAAATATGAATATATATATATAGCTAATGCAGCAGATTCCCTCCAAGCCAATAAACTTAGACACAAGTATTGTTAAAATTTCCTTAGGTCTATCAAAGCTAAACAGGGCGCCTGCACATATGACCCTTGCAAAATTGCTAAGGAATTCTACTTGTCTACTGGTCCCCTCTGAAAGCAGATAAATTAAACAAAACGACAGACTCCTATCTACCTTCCAGTGGCCTGCTGAAACTATCCTATGATAAATTACTTATGACAAAGTATTGTAAAAAAAAAAACCCTTCAAATCTTTTGACACGCAAATTGACAGGTCTGTTAACTCCATATTGGAAGGTACAAGTTTGACCTTGCTACTGCTAGAGCCAGTACAGTTGTCCTCCGCAGAAGGATCCCAATTCCTGCCGTAACTATCATCATCATCAATTTATATAACGCAGCACATAACAGAGAACTCGCTCACATCAGTCCCTGTCCCAATAGAGCTTACAGTCTACATTCCCTAATATACACACAATCAACTTGTTAAGATGAAAATACTTTCAAACACTTCCTCTCCGTGTCCGTCCTCATGTTTTTAATCCCCTTAAGCACCACACCCGTCAACTCAAATGTTTGGGTCGAAATAGAATCAGAGCCCTCTCTCTCCTCCATTCTATTGCTTCCAAAGCACCAATCTCCTCCCTCAGTGAGAAACCACCATATTCTCTTACTCTAAGGGGGAGATTCAATTCAACGCTTCTGAAAGTCCGTGGAGACACTCCGAGGTCACATTCAAATTGAAATCTCTGTTTATTTTTCCTACACCCCACAGAGTTGTGCAGAAAAGTGAGCGAAAATTCTTTACCGTAATAGGAAACAATGTGCACAGCCGGACATCGCGTGGAATTGAATATCCCCATTACTGTCAATATGGGACCATTCCAATCATCTGTATTCCTTAGCTCCTATTTTAACTGAGTTTAAAGATATGTATACTACTTAAGGTGTGAGACTTAAGCGAGCTGTACCATTCGTTGTACATAAAGGCAGACACTGGAGATAGACAGAGACATTGTATATGTCTATTTAGTGAGTTCACTCCAGGTTACCACGTGGGCCGCACTGGTATTAGTTACACATTCTATAGTCAGATGGCTAGGAGTGTGAATGCTGTTATATTGTTACCTGTACAAGACTGATTGCATCCAGCTGTAATCTACACAGTGTGTTGTCTATTGGATTTACCAACTGACCTTTGCATATATTTTGCATTTGGTTATCTACTTCCACTTTAAATAATCCGCTATTAAGTACCAGACTCTATATTTACTAATCAATTGTCTCAAAGTAATAAATGTGCTATAGTGGCTGTCGCCCATTAACATTTGTGCATCATTTGTGTCTTGGCGAGCCAGGCAGGAGTTTTCTGGGCCGACCCCTGGGGGGAGGGGGGTACAGAAGACATCAGCTGCTATAGCCGTGGGCCCAGATAAAAGGGATCCGGATGGAGGTAATGCGTTATCAATATGGTTAAATATCATCTTAAGGTGCAAAGGTGCAGTGCTAGTGATTTTGTACAGGACACATCCAACAAAGTAATTTATCTGTTACAGATTAAACTTTTCCATATATAGACAGACTAAAGATTATTATTTACAATGCACAAACATACCTCATATCATTAATGAACAAAGAAAACAGCGTACGTAGCAGCTCACTTATTAGAAGAGTAATCGTATCAGTACTCACATTATATAACCACCCAACAATCAGGATTTGCATGGGGCAGAATATAATGTCCACTGGCAAAGAGGTTGCCCATGACCATTGCTGAATGGGGTCAACTGAGCGTGGTCAAGATGTACATGGGCATCACCTAGTTTCTCAAATTTTGTATTTGTAAGAGGTAGAAATAACTTCTCACTGTCTAGTACACACCTAGACGTATAGTTGAAGAACATCAACATCATGTATATATTATAAAGTTATAACGTTTGTCATGTTTAGTAATATATCTGTTCCACACCATGGGCTTTTTGGCATTATCCCTGTAAATGCGTTTAACGAGTTTCACCTTCCAAGAAACTATGGAGGTTACCGCATACACGAGATAGGTAAAATCCACTGAGGTCAGGATTACTGACCGTTCTGCTCATGTAAAAATTGCTTGTTTTAGCCTGAATTGCATTCTATTAACAGTTATGTCAGATATATATCTGACTGGTTCCCATATTTGTCTGTGTAATTACCAGGATACAGTGCAAATCCCTTATTTTCTGCCCAAGGACTCTCACATGTAAACAGGATTAAACACAGAACAGGATTTAGCATTGCAGCAGCTGGACAGGTGACCTGGACCCCTTCCTTCTTCGTGAGCGTGATGTGATCCCAGCTTAGATCCAAAATTCTGTATTCTGGAGAATAATATTCTCTCCGCTGCTCGCATTGCTCTGTAAATTATTAATACTAAAAACCGCACTGGATGCAAACACCAAGAAATTAATTGCACTGTCCACAAAGGCCGTATATATACGATACAGGAAACCAGTAACGGTCATTTTCAACTTTATTATCTCTCAGTACCTAAACTATTGCAATTTTATCAATTATATTTTGTAAAAGCTCAATGTCTGGGCGACAGAGCTGGAACGTGCTGGGTATATTTCCAGAGAGCTCTGTGTACCTGAGAGTTGTAGTCTCCTGGCACGAGTAACACTGTCATAGAGGTACCTGCCAATCCCGGTATGTGTAAGAAATAAGTAATCTCCTCAATTTGTATATAAAACATAAGTAAGTATTGTGGGAGAGAAGAGGCAGTGTCCATATTTCCATATTGTGCCTCTTAACACATGACTGCAACCTCCCACCTCAATGCCTCTGATGAGAGTACTATATAAATATATAACACAGCTGGTTAGTACACCCTGTGCCTAGAGCCCTGAGGTGCAGGCAGACGCTAACTACAATCTGTAACAAATAATCACTGGAGGGCGTGTGAGACACCAGCCAATCACATTTGGCTTTCATCCAGCATCTCATTTAGTAAACAGACCGAGTCCCCCCAATTACTGAGATTAGATTTCAGTAATTTAACTGGTCGTTTAGTCCTTAAATGACCCAAGCTTACAACATATAACTATGCTTTATTTTCATATATTTATATGATGAGTCAATATTTTGTTTGGTAAGTGCCAATAAGTGCTAATGCTAAAGGGGCATTAAAGCCACCATTGGACATATCGAGAGTACTGTACTCATGTAATATACCTATAATAACCAATGTTTATAATATATATTTATAATGCTGGCCAAATTATAATTTTGTGGATTAGATGCCCTTTAATGATGACCCACACAGGTGTAGCGTTCCTTAATGTATTGACCAATATATCTAATAAGATGTAAAAACAGTTAACAAAATAAACATTTTATTTGTGTGGAACAAGATTAGTGCGTGTTCTTTGCATATCACAAAATTTACACAGCAACATACACTGCTCAACACATGTATGTTTCACCTACGTTCACTGGTCTGTGCACACATATGTTTAGGCGCAAATTAAACACTCACTGAGCGAAAAAGGGGATTGAAAGTAGATGTATAAGTGAAAACATCACCGCTAAGCACAGAATATACCCCATCACTGATTTACATCAGTAATATATACTACATTTCTCCCAATATACCCCAGAGTGTAGGTATTCAGGTATCCTAAGGGTCTTTACGATTTGCAGAACTGAATAACTGCAGCATAAGCACAGTTTTAAGACAGTATGGGTCTACTTTTGTGCAACTAAACCCAGTTTTACGGGGAAGTGCATTATCAGAGGGGAGCAGATGGGTGGAGTGAGGATGTTCCTAAGCAACTAGATTTGCGGAGCAAAATTAGGGTTTCAATTCGTAGAGGAAGATTATTGAAATGATAAAGGGGGGTCGAGGACACACTCTTAGGGGAGTTCATACTGGGTGGAGGGGAAGATGACCATTTTTACTCAACAAGAAGACTTGAGTTTTGCCCAGCTGAGATTTGGGGGACTTTCGTTTTTTCCTCTTTACTATTAATGGGCCCTGTTCTGAAGCCCCAGTTACACGGAGATTGAACAACTCATTTTTAAGGCACATTCCAAGCAATATCTTAAAAGGCGTCAAACACACAAAAGACGCCCCATGTAATGGGATGTTTTCCCCTCTCTGTAAACAGAGGCGCATTTCTACTTTACAAAGTTGTCCTCTGAAGACGGAGGTGGACGTCTGTGTCCATCGACCACTACGGCCCGCTACGCTCTGTATCACGTGTGCTTCATAAATGTGGTCTTGTATATTTATATATAACCGAGTATATTAATGTCATATAGATGGACTATGCTTCATAAATGGAGCATATACCCATCAGCTGGGAGTAAGAGTCATAAGACTAAAACATGTATAAGACAAAGAAAGACTTTTAGTTTTGGGGCAAAGAGGCAGCAGACTGCTGTTACTCAATTATGTGGCAACTAGTGTTACCAGCCAGTGATTAATACGATGGTTTCCTATGAGTCAGTGGAACATGTAACATCAAGTGTTACTGCCAAGTTACAATTAAACAATCTGCTAAACTACTGAATAATTAGCTGAAAGGCTGGACTCTGCTCCCAGTTACTTATCATGACAATTTACTGAGATATAAATAGCAAAACGTTCCACTACGACGTATAAAATCAGCTACATCCGAAATGAGAACTCAGCTCAACAGAAAGAAAGTAACCCCCCCCCTCATCACCTGTCCCCCAGCTTTATTGTAAGGATACAGGGAAGAAACCTAGACAAAGCGATAGAGGCTCTTCCTCCAACTCCTTTATGGGGCTTGTAAATGTGCTTGAAACAGAATTAAAAGTCCACACAAATTTTATTGTAAATTCCTCTACCCTAACTGACCAGCGTTACAATGTCCAGGTGACTGAAACTGATATTAAATATCAGCAGATGGATGTATAATAATATTCCTATAAAGGGCTCACCGTGTATGTCCCCCTAACCTTCACAACAACCTTAAAATTCTTAACCATTTATATCAAATAAACACACAGGGTCATGTATAAGTTTGCAAAAAAATGGAGGACATATTTTATTATTTATATTACTTTTTAACTAACCTATGGTGGCGGAGAAAGGGCAATGCGGGACAGCTCCTAAGCTGATATAACCAGATGACGTGGGAACTGACGAAACCGCCGTACATCCACTAACCAGGGGATCTCATCCCAAAACTATCATGCGCTTAATTGGCGTCAGAGTGACTGCCCCTTTCTAAACTCATGCTGCCCTCCCTCACCGAGCCGGACAGGGGACCCTTGTCACCGAAGGACCATGGAGTTACTGGTGCCTCTAAGGGGACAGTGACTTGCGGCCACTAATCAGCCGCTGAACGCAGTGCCTTTCTACCGCAAACCGTATAACGTAAACTACCGTAACTAAGGAGTGGGTGGGTGGGATCTCATGCTGAAGAGTGGGGAAAACCAGGAAATGCAGTCAGCTATATCAAACCCACGACCCTCCCGCAGGAGCTACCATTGGTCGGGCCCACCCTGATGTTAACCCTTCGATGTAAGTGTTCAGTCTGTTACAAACCCTGTCGCCCTTTAAGTGCGTTTGACCTACAAGCCTCACTTGTCATTGCAGGGCTCTGTCTACCTCCTATAACAAACGCTAATGTAAGAACCTCCCAGTCACCATAGTGTCAATGTTTCCGTTTCTGTCCCATAATGCCCTTGTCTTCTCACAAATACTTACTGTAAATTCCAATCATTTGCGATATTGTCTCACTATACAACATTTCAGGGACAGGACCACAAAACAGGAGATAAGTTAAACATCACTGGGGGGAGAGCGCCAAGTGCCCGAAAGTGTCAAACAGCAGGAAAAGGGGGGAGACAGACATGACCCTGTAAGTGTCCCCATATCCTGTATACACGAGACGATACCTTCCCTGGACTAAGGACAGATCAGCACATAATGTATTGGAGATTAGAGTGGAAATGCAGAAGTCTGCTTTAGTGTATGTGCTCAATGAAGCTTCTAAAATCCTGTCCCCAGTGTGTTTGCCCCATTATAATCCCCCTTTACAGGGTCTACAAGGCAGCCTTTGCCCCAGGTAATTTGTACCCACCCTCCCTCCTCTCAGAGTCCCTGAGGGCTCCTCTAGGGCCGGCCAGCGTGCATTGTGTTCTCTCTATTTACAGGAAAACAATATGAGAATACACACAGCACATATGTGCACAATCTGCTCTATCACACAGATATAACGCATTGAACGCCCATCCTTCCAACAAAGGATAAAACAAAATCACAGAGACCAAGTATCAGCCCTGCAGAATTTCACATTGGTTTCTTGGCAGAAAGATGCAGAATGTTTTGGAAAAAGTTTTGAACTAGGGCTGAATGTGTGATAGCCTCATAAACAGACAATATTCATGGGGGAACCATAATCACGGAAATATTATGAAGGCAACGGCTTCATAACATCAGTTATTTTTATCAAGGACCATTATTTATTGCAATCTTGTCTATTATCAGACAGTAAATAGCACAAAACTGCTAAATAAATCATACTCATCATAAACATTTGATTTTACCACACACAATGACACAAACATATTTCTACATTAATAAATTAACATGGAGGATCAACAAGAAAAACATGGAGCAATGGCTACGAGTGTGAAATTTTGAGAATTAGCATCAGGTCCCGAGTATTCTAAACAATGTCATAACAACTCACAAGAAAAGTCTGTTGCATCACTCCCAACATCCCCGGCGGCAGGACAGGGGGTGTGGCCCCATCTCAGTGAGGCGTGACTATGTAGCAACTGGTAGGCTGTATAGTGCTGTGAAGGGCTAGGCTGCCCACTAAATACCTACCTTCCCCCAACATTCCTGCCCAAGGGCCAGAGCCCTGAAATCAGGACAGTTGGGAGGTGTGTTGTTGGGTTGATTAATGTGTGCGTCTAGGACACTACACCCCCAACATGACCTGACCGCTGGACATGATCATAATACAATTCTATTACACTATATACAGACATAGGACACTACACCCCCAACATGTCCTGACCGCTGGACATGATCATAATACAATTCTATTACACTGTATACAGACATAGGACACTACACCCCCAACATGACCTGACCGCTGGACATGATCATAATACAATTCTATTACACTGTATACAGACATAGGACACTACACCCCCAACATGACCTGACCACTGGATATGATCATAATACAATTCTATTACACTGTATACAGACATAGGACACTACACCTCCAACATGACCTGACCACTGGATATGATCATAATACAATTCTATTACACTGTATACAGACATAGGACACTACACCCCCAACATGACCTGACCACTGGATATGATCATAATACAATTCTATTACACTGTATACAGACATAGGACACTACACCTCCAACATGACCTGACCGCTGGACATGATCATAATACAATTCTATTACACTGTATACAGACATAGGACACTACACCCCCAACATGACCTGACCGCTGGACATGATCATAATACAATTCTATTACACTGTATACAGACATAGGACACTACACCTCCAACATGACCTGACCACTGGACATGATCATAATACAATTCTATTACACTATATACAGACATAGGACACTACACCCCCAACATGACCTGACCACTGGACATGATCATAATACAATTCTATTACACTATATACAGACATAGGACACTACACCTCCAACATGACCTGACTACTGGACATGATCATAATACAATTCTATTACACTATATACAGACATAGGACACTACACCCCCAACATGACCTGACCGCTGGACATGATCATAATACAATTCTATTACACTGTATACAGACATAGGACACTACACCCCCAACATGAACTGACCACTGGGCATGATCATAATACAATTCTATTACACTATATACAGACATAGGACACTGCACCCCCAACATGACCTGATCACTGGACATGATCATAATACAGTTCTATTATACTGTATACAGACATAGGACACTGCACCTGACCACTGGACATGATCATAATACAATTCTATTACACTCTATAAATACTTAGATCTAGCCCCCAAAGTTTTAGGGATTTTGATATGTTTAAATAAATGCTAGTCCTAATTGTAGATGTTTTTTTTAACATTATTTAATATACAAAGACAGTGATAGTACTTCATGTGTCTTTGGATCTTTTTTTCAGTATAAATTTCTACCACTATTTACTGAAAAAAATAGTGGTAGAAATTTAAATGTTTTCTACTGTAGAAAACATCTAAAATTAGGACTAACATTAATTTAAACTCTCTCTGTTCCTCACCTCTCTCATGTCATATACACATGGCACACATGCATGGGTCACACACACACAAACACATATGGGATACACATATGACACACATATATGGGGCACACAGACACATTAGACACACAGAACACAGACGGAGGATAACATCCAGTATACAGAATCTGGCTCTGTCAGTAATGTACCTGTCTGTGTCCTGAGATAGATGCTGAGAATGAAGCTGAGTAATGAAGATATAAATATTACAGCTCCTGGGGGTGCTCATTCTGCTGAGGGGAAGTTCCTAAATAAAGTTTTGCCAGAACATCAATTTCAGGTGATTTAATGTCTGTCTTACAGTGTGTCTCCATTACTGACTGAGTTATACAAGTGGTGGCCATTTTCCCGGAGACCACAAAGCACTGAGACCTATGTAAATACAGATATTCCTCACTTAACGACTGACCTATTTTTTTTCTTTTTACTAAAGGGAAGAATATAAAACTGCATATGCACATGCTGATTTTTTTTATTGCCATGCATATGTATACAGTACTGTACAGTATTTTCATCATTCAACTAAGCTGCTGAAACTATTTTAAAATTTTTATTATTTTAGTAACCAGATACATAGGACACTATTTATACGAGTGCCCCACATCCCCATTATGTAGTGCCTCTTTTGGGGTCCCCCAAACAAGACTTGCAATAATTTGCCTTACATGTCCTCGCTATTAAAGCATGTGTATGTGCATGTGTAAGTTAGCTCTCATTCACACTCAATTAGTACATACAACATACAGCTGTACATACAGTATTTGGTTTCTAAATTTGAACCCTTGTGTGCACCCATAGATAAAAAAAATGTCCAAAAAAAGAAAGGCTTTTGACCTTGAGATGAAAATGAAGATCATTAAAGACTATGAAGCTGATAAAAAAGTGAAAGTGATAGCAGAAGATTTGGAGCTGGCACATTCGACCATTTCAACAATTCTGAAGGACAAAGATAGAGTGAAAGAGGCAGCGAAAGCCTCAACAGGATTTAAAGTCATCATAACAAGGCAGCGGAAAGGCCTCATTCATGAAATGGAGAAGTTACTGGCAATCTGGTTTGACGACCAGCTACAAAAAAGAATGCCGATGAGCCTTTTCATAATTCAAGCTAAGGCACGCAGTATCTTTGATACTTTGAAGGAGCGTGAAGGAGAGGAGGAATCGATAGAAACATTTATGGCAAGCCATGGATGGTTTCAACGGTTTTGTCGAAGATTCAATTTGCATTGTCGGAGTACCTGTGGTGAGGCAGCAAGCGCTGACTTTGAAGAAGCTAAAAAATTTGTTGACGAATTTGATGAAATCATTGAGAAAGGGCTACTGTATGGAACAGATATTTAATGTGGATGAGACCGGACTTTTTTGGAAAAAAATGCCGGAAAGGTCTTACATTCACAAGGAAGCAAAGACAATGCCCGGTTTCAAGGCTTTTAAAGATAGGATCACCCTGTTGTTGGGAGGAAATATCGCCGGGTTCAAGTTAAAGCCTTTCCTCATCTATCGCTCTGAGAACCCACGTGCATTTAAGCAGATTAATAAGCACACAATGCCCATTTACTACCGTTCAAATAAGAAGGCATGGATGACACAAGCTTTGTTTGAGGATTGGTTCCTCAACTGCTTCATACCCCAAGTCAAGCAATATTGTCAGGGGAAGGGAGTTGTCCTTAAAATTATGCTCCTCCTTGATAATGCCCCAGGCCATCCACAACATCTTGATGATCTACACCCGGATGTAACGGTGGTGTATCTGCCTAAAACACAACTGCCATTCTTCAGCCAATGGATCAGGGGGCTATAGCCACGTTCAAAGCGCACTATTTGCGCACAACTTTTTTCAAAGCTGTAGCAGAAACTGAAAGTAATGAGGTAACCCTTCGAGATTTTTGGAAGTCGTACAATATTTATCAATGCATACAGAATGATGATTCATCTTGGAAGGAAGTGTCAGAAAAATGTATGCAAGGCATATGGAAAAAATGCCTAAAAAGATTTGCAAATAATTTTGAAGTATTTGATGTAGACACACAGGTCGATGTCATAAATCAAACATCTGTGCAACTAGCTAGCAATCTTAATTTAGAGGTTGAAGTAGAAGATATTGAAGAATTAGTGGAATATGTTGAGGGAGAGCTGAGCAACGAAGACTTAATGGAGTTGGAAGCTCAGCAACACTTGGAAAATGATGACGAAGAGGAAAAAATGGAAGAAGTACAAAAGAAGTTCACTTTAAAAGAGTTAGCTGGTGTGTTTTCAAAAGTGAATGCGGCTATGTTACAACTAGAGGCTATGGACCCAAATGTGGAACGGTTCATGAAAGTGGAGCGGAAAATAAATAATGTTTTACTATGCTATCGTGAAATTTATGAAGAAAAGAAAAAAATTACTAAACAAACCACACTAAAAGAATACTTCCTGAAACCTACACCTAGGACCTCCACTCATACATCTACAGGTCCTTAGATATCCTTGCTGTGATCTCCCTGGGCCCTCTTTGTTATACAGTACTGTACTGTAATTGTTGCTGTTTGTACAGCTTTACTGTACCCATGTTTCTTTTATGTTATGCAGTTATGCAAAGTAAAGCAAACTTCAAAATACAATTTTCTTTTGTCCATTTCTTTATTTAGAATCAATATAAATGATTACAATACATGTAGGTGTATATTACAGTACTGTACTCACTTAGCGACCAATTCGCTTAACGACCTAGTCGTTGGAACGGAACTAGGTCGTTAAGTGAGGAATACCTGTAGCTCACCTACTATGGCTTCTGCATTGGAGATTTTACTAAAAGCTCAGCTCATTTTCCCTCTCGTCCCATAGACATGCGAGGGAAAATGTGCTGAAATTTTAATACCATATTTGCCGTCAAGGTGCTCAGACATACATTAAGGCGATGTCCGATGGCACCTCGCAGCTAATAAATCAATCTGCCACAATAATACAAAAGTACTTCAGTAAAACCTGAATGCTCCGGGTGGAACATCCCAAGGTTCTGCTTTTATATATAGAACAATTCCTGACGCACAAATAATGACGCGCACCTGATTACAGCATCTGGCTCAAATGACCTTTCATATTGATACGGACGCAGTGATGATGCACTTACTTTCCGCACATAGCGTCTTCACGGCGGCTTACTTTTTGCTGAATTAATCTGTTATGTGTTATTTGTCACAAGATTAGATATATCTAATATTAGGACTTGGTGAGGTTGATTGTTAATTATGTCTAGGAATGTAAAGGCATAGATATGAAGGAAAGTGTACTTTCTCTTTCACATGGCTTTATATAAATATACACAGGGCCGCTCATAAGAAACGTCATTTTGCCGCTGGAGGTGGGGCCAAAGTGACGCTATTTGCGGCTGCCCGCCCCTCCTCATCTGCAATACAAAGCACAAGGGAGGCAAGTGTGAGTCATTAGGGTTACAGTCGAGATTTCCTTCAGAGCTAGGATTCCAAGCTTGATGTGGAGGATAAGGGAGTGGTTTGAGCTATTGTATCATCCCCCTGAGCGTGAGCTCTTGAGCCATTCCAAACTGTAAGTGAACCCCTGACTCTAAACATAATGCATTTATTAAAAAAAACAAAAAAACATGACTTTATTTACCCACAGGCAGCTGCGCTCTGCAGTGTTCTGTCAGTCTTATGAGAGAGCTCAGTGAGCGGGCTCAAGAGCTCACGCTCAGGGGGATGATGCAATGGATAACTATTTTACCTAACAGATTTGATTTTCATAGAACTACATTAAAAATGTCAAATTGTGAAGAAAACCAATTGCTCATGAGTCACTGCTATAGAATCATGCAGATATCTGAAAGCAACCAATCAGCCTTGGAGCTCCAGAATTGGTAACTATGGGCTATATTTAGGAAATGGGTGTCTAGCTATACAGCTCATTAATTTAAAGGCCCCTCTATGAGAACAGACTACAGTGAATTCTAATTCCGTAAATCTGTGCTGTCAGACTGACTACTAGGCCAGTTTTGTCAAATACTCCTATATGAGTTTCTAGACAAATGAAAGATTTCTAACACTAGCCACAGGTGCCTGGCTATTGTCAACATTAGCCCTATCTGAAAAACAAGAGACACTAACACACCTACATATTCCTCTGGCTGGATCTCCACTCTGATTCTACAGGCATCAGCAATGTATTTGTTTCTACACCACGGTGATGATAATGATATGCATTAGACTTCTTTCTAACGCTCGTTAGCACCTACGCCTTGTGATTTCACTAAAAGAATGAGTCATGGCACGGAACGCAGATCCCTAGATCTGACATTATCCAGCGTCTAACCCCTGTGTGCATGTCACACATAGACCACAACACCTCCATAGACATATCTGGAGATAGCTGATCATTTGTGTTATAATATATAACGTGATGCTCCTCTCTGTGTGGCTCCGGCATGCACTGAATCAGTTACGCATTCCATCGCAGAACAAATTTTCAATAGCAGCGATGTCAAACAAGTGGGTGGAGCCTGGTTATACAGTGCATACAGACGGAGAAGTCATGCATGTAGCTGAAGAATCTTACACTGGAAATTCTGAATAAATGAAGGTAACTACTGTATGGATGTAAATTACTGTCAGGCGCCATCTCCGTACTGACACTTGGTGCAGGAGACGGACGCCTGCACCTTCTCAGCAGCCGCGTCCCATTGCCTAGCAGCGGGATGCTATCTCCGCTCACATGTCGGCAGTCAGCATGTCTGACCGTCAAAATCTCCCTAACCCAATCAGGATGCACCTTATGGTATATAAAGCACCCTCTGACACATGTCTAGTGTATTGGTTCACTCCTGCTCCAGCACTTTCTGAACTTCTGATCCTGTGTTCTTCGGTTCTGACTCGGCTTCCTGTTACTATTCTCCTGTGTTTCGTTTTGGTACCTCGCTGCCCGGCTGGTTTGACTATTTGGCTTGACCTGACTTTTCTCTGGATCCTCCCTGTGTACAGCACTGCTCGGTTGGCTCTGACCTGGATTGCCTGACTACACCTGTCTACTACTGTCGCTACACCAGTGACTGTCTTGGAGAACCGCGACCTGCATGCCCTCTGCAGCTAAGCACAAACTCCGTTGCGGGGGTCCCTGGTGAATACCGAGGGTACTTTAGACTCCGCGCCTTCCTGTTCAGTTGCGCCAATAACGGTTAGTGGCTATCTCTGCAATTCCATTACAATTACAACTGGTCAGAAGTAATATTATACTTATATTAATATATAAAGCCTCATTTATGAATTGCACGCAATGCGCAACACAAAATACCTGGGTATTGCACCGCTGAATTTAGATGGTCCGCCACTTCGAGAGTCCCGTGTCTGCTGGTGCAAAATTGAACAATTTTTGTAGAGTGTAATTTGCCATGCACCCCATTACACAGCAAGGAGCTCCCCTAAAAACCAATCCTCTCCAATCCGATTATATAATTTCAATAATCTCTCTTTTGTTTCTGTACCTGTGCGCCCACTCCGCATTATTACTAGGGACAATAGCTCCTCCTCTCTAACAACACGACGTCTCCGCCACAAACACCACTATCTTGCTCCACAATAACTCTATCCCATCATCATCCTATCAAATCATTTCATCCCTCCCCATCCTTCCCCAGCCATATCATTTCATCTCTCCATCCCATTCTCCTCTAGCCTTATCATTGCATCCCTCGATCTTCCAGTCATATCACTTTATCCCTTACACCAACCTCCTGCAGCCAGATCATTTCATCCCTCCATCCCATGATCCTCATGTCAAATCATTTCATCCCTCCCCATCCTTCCCCAGCCTTAATCATTTCATCTCTCCATCCCATTCTCCTCTAGCCTTATCATTGCATCCCTCGATCCCATGATCTTCCAGTCATATCACTTTATCCCTTACACCAACCTCCTGCAGCCAGATCATTCCATCCCTCATCCTATCATCTTTTATTATTATTATTATTAATTTTTATTTATATGGGGCCACAAGGTGTCCGTGGCGCCGTACAGGGACAAAACGAATTACAATACAACTTGAGACAGCACAGTACAGTAAACAGTAAGCACAGTAACTCAGTAAGCTCAATGCACAGCTAGAGAGGGTGGGGAAAGGGGGAGGGAGGATCGGCAAACAACGGAGCCCAAGAAGGAGGGCGCGGAAGACAGTGAGACCCCCAGAGGGGACGGGGGGAGGAGGGTCGTCGAGGAGGAGGGCAAAGTAGCTGGAGAGCAGAGTTAGAAGTGGTGGAAACAGGAGGAGAGATGGCCCTGCTCAGAGGAGCGTACAATCTAAGGGAAGGGGTGGACAGACAAAGAGACGCAGGGGAGAGAGGGAGAATAGGGGGACAGGGGCGGGGAAGGGGAAAGAAGGAGGAGAGGCAGCAGAAAAGGTAGGGAGTTAAGTGGGAGACTGAAAGGCTTTAAGAAAAAGGTGGGTTTTTAAAGCCCGTTTAAAACTGGACAGATTAGGGGAAGTTCTGATGGAGGGAGGGAGCTTGTTTCAGTGGAGGGGGGCAGCGCGGGCGAAGTCTTGGATACGCGCGTGGGAGGAGGTAATAAGGGGGGAAGAGAGGCGACGATCAGAGGCAGAACGGAGAGGGCGGGATGGAGTGTGAATAGAGAGGAGGGTGGAGATGTAAATCTGAAGTGGAAATAATCTTCCAGTCATATCACTTTATCCCTCCAACCCATTCTCCTCCAGCCATAATCATTTCATCCCTCCATCATATTTTCCTCCAAACATATAATTTCATCTCTCCATCTGATTCTCCTCCAGACATATCATTTCATCTCTCATCCCATCACCTTTCAGCCATATAATTTGATCCCTCCACCCCCATCCTCCTCCCCCATCAGTATAGAAACGCTGAGGATCCAAAGCAGACATTCACCGCAAGTGAGAATTGCTGTATATCATCTGTAATGGCTGTTAAGCAATCGCTGTACCAAGCACACTAATGCATAAATACATCCTTTGTATTTCTCTATTCTCTTTAAACTGACAAAGTCACAGGTTTTTCATATGTTTAATCAAATGAATGACAGTCTATTCATAATGAAAGATTCCCTTTAATGGTTTTAAGTGGACAAGTAAATCTGAAGTGGAAATAATTGATCAGTTAATGGAAAGAATGAACAATTTTCTTTTAATTACTGTATTCTCCACACAGACACGGAAATAACAGGTCTTTTTGCTAAACAAAAAGAGCAAATATCAATATAATCTGGGTTCGTATTGAAATATAGAGTAAAGGACAAATGCAGACATGAAATTCTACCCATATGCCTCTTCTCTTCATGCTAATGATTAGACAGCGCTGTGCATGGATTCAAACCACCTGAAGCTACAGAATAGCGGACACTGCTCCCAGCCGTGGACTGCGCTATCCTTTCACTAACACCTGAATCTGCAAAACATCAAAACTGTTCCTGGTAGATCAGCCCCAATAATATGACCATAAATGCATTATTGATACTTCAGTATTGATCAGTCAGTTACCCCCTATGTTTGCAGAATTTAGGTCTCTGCAGAATGGAGAAGACGCCAGAACAGAAGGGGCCTTACTTAGATCAGTCCTTTGATAACGCAAACTCTTCTTAGCATTACACACCGCCATAAAGGGATGCAATGAAGAACGAGGAAGAGCGTCAGAAAATTGAGGGGGATTCTCAGACATCTTGGTGGAGGGCCAAATAAAGAGATTAAGTTACCCGTTAAGTGGAGAGAGTGATGCCTCATAACCAATTAGATAAAGTGTGAGTTCAGCAGTCTAAGGGAACAGTCAAATATTTTTTTCCAGTGTTTACGAAAATTCCATCCAGGAGAACGCGACCATGGACAATCTGTCAAAACTAATGACAATGTGCTATCAAAATTCCTGACACACCTTGTGCCCAGTTGTTTGAATCATCCGGCTGCTTCTTCATCATCATCATTATCCAGTAGTCCCCCTAAGACTTCAAAACCACACAGGCAGTGGTTACGATGGTGACCCCAAGAGGGGGAATTCCACCAAACTGTTATACAGGGATAAAGGGCAACTAGCAAGAGGCTCGGACAACTCATTGACCATTCATGTAATAAGACATGTTTGCTTGTTCACACTATCTATAGACACTGGCACAAACCTTGACAAACTTCCAAACACACATCAGGTATAATATGCATTCACACCACCGGCCACTAAAACTCACAATATCCGTTCTTAGTCGCACAGCGCTGTAGGTTGCCCATTTTTTGTTTTGTAGACTGACGTCTGACATATCTCCAAACTACCGCCACTTCAAATGTCCACCTAGAGGACAAAAAAGGGACCACATACTGTGCTCCACGGCTACTAACGGATGTGTAGTATAACACACACACATAGTACTCCCGTATATGTCTCAATATATTCCTGAATTCCTGAGCAGGAAATGTTGGAGCTATTGAACGGTAGTAAACAAGAAAAAGTGGAATAAACAATAATAAATCAAGTTAAGGGTTTATTTCTGGAGATACATTAATGTATCAGCTGGATCTGAGCACCAATAGCGCAGTCAGATTATAACTTCATACATGGACCTTATTTACGACATCTAATAGATCCTGATCAGAAATGGATCTGCACCAGCATACACGCTGTGATTAGTCATTAGTGGAGCAGGCACCTTAGTGAGGAATGATATGTTCTGGAAGAGGTTAGTGGGTTATTGTATTCAGTATGAAAAGGCCTTTTACCCCCCTCCATATTACACAATGCTGGATATAATATTCTCACATAAAAGAGAAACTTGGTATTGATCACGTTACATCTTAAGAGCATCAAGTGTTTGACTTCTCATCAGAGGTAATGACGAGTGGGTTGACTTGTGCATACAGACAGCGTCCGCAGAACCTTAAACTCACGGATAGTGTTACGTGTGAGTGAAAAATGACAAATAATCTCAGAACTCTCACAAAATGTATGTGTCAGGTTGGACGAATCTGGCTATTGACTTCTTACGATTTACAGATATTTACTTATTCAGTAAGTAATCAAATTATCTAATCACAAACAGCCAAATAGAAAAGTACCTGACCAGCTTTACAGTGCAACAACAGGAAGTATGAAGTGCACAGGGATATTGTTTCCCCAAGAGATTTCATTCAATTTCAAAAGTTCAATAAAGAAACGGAAAGTTGTGAATTTGTATAATAAAATATTTTAAAGGTCTAGTTGGAGTTTTTTAATTCATTCTTAAAAACTATTATAAAATAATTACAATGTAGGAAACAGCAGTCTGAAATAAAAGAGACAGGTAGCAGTCATTAATTAGCATCTGAAAAGACACGTTTCCCTATGGGGTTAGCATCTTCATTACTCATCATTATTAAAAGAGGGAAAGATAATTAAAACATCAGAATACCCAAGTGTTGACTTTTCTCCAGTGCAATTAACTTGTGGGGATACCCTATAATGAAATAAGATCCAGAGGGAATTAAGGGATAGATCTGGATGGTTTTTAAAGGTTTCTGCAGATCTCTTAATCTGCTAAGCAGACAAGCTGACAGGCGTCACTATAGTCAGTTAGACATGAAGCGTGACATTGTTGCATTAATTACAGAAACATTTCATCATACCCCATTGCACCTATACTTCTGGTTATACTTCTGGACCAGTTCCCAAAGCTGGTTAATATTTATACCATACTTCTCAGGTTGTGATCAGTGCTGGGGTCGAGTCAAAGATATTTCTAGAACAATAAATTATGAAGAAGATATTATTTTTTTCACAGCAGTTGTGGAGTCTTGCTGGCCTAGAACAAAGACATACATATACATATATATATATATATATATATATATATATATATATATATATATATATATATATATCCAACACAACAAGCAAACATGTCTTCTACCTATAATTCATCACAGTAGCATCTTCTTCTTGCACAGTATAACACACGCTCCACCTGCTGCCGTATTACTTATTATTACTGATTTAGCCCACCTTAAAATTCCTCTTTAACGCGAAAGTTCTGCATATTGCTTATTCCTTTCCGGATTGTCCCAGCTCACTTGCAATGATCACGCTGAATTTACTCCATATTGTCACCAGATAATGACAACGGGCTGATTCATCAGGGTACGTATCTGATCACTTTGAGCATATCATACGCAAAATCACTCTGCGCACTCCCAGACCCGGAACATATTCCTGTGAACGCAGCCCTGACCGCACAATCTTCAAAGGACACTTACTTCAGCCTACGATTTTGGTGAGTAAACAGGGGCGGGGATGGAGAGTTTTGTCGTAGTCAATGTACAATAAGGTCGGGCCAAGCTGGAGAGCACGTAGCCACGTTCGAACCAAGTTTTGCGCATCTCAAAGTTACTTGTCTTTCTGTCGTATCTCTTGCTTCAGCTACAGGACAGGGATGACAGTCTTGTATGCATGCTATAACATGTTTTTGCAGTTAAGAGCAACTGTAAAAATATATTTAATTTTCAGTAGACATCCTAATAAATGTATTTCATGAGTTACAAAAAAAACGACTTTTTACACTGTTTGATCATTAATTGATTACTATTAACAGGCTGCAGTAATAACATTAGTTTATATATAATATATATATATATATATATATATATATATATTCTGTGCGTTCTTTGGCAGACTTATATTCCACATAGGTACTGGATGTATCGCACTGTGTCTTGTGCACGGGAGACATACACACAATTTCAACAGCGCACGTTTCTGCTCCTTGATGAATTCAGGAGTGCTGAAAGCCAAAATATGCACGTTTAATACCTAGCGCAGGTTGCGCTCAGTATGCTGCTTTGATGAATCGGGTCCAACGTGTTCCTTTATATAATATTCTCCAGTGCAGATGGCGCTAATGCATTCAGCAACTCAGTCACTGGATGCCACATTTCTGCCTATGTTCTATAAGTAATCTTGATTTATCATATCAGTATCGGTTCCATACAGATTATTGGTTGTATCTGACAATTCAGATTCTTGACCCCAGTACTGTACAGATTACACAACGTTGGCTTTTGAGCCGTACACAGGCTTGGGTAACACTTCCAAGTGATCTTCACCGTTGGTCTGTTTATCATATTTAAGTTCAATCACTCTTTGAGGATCTGTCACCCCCAGGATAACAGTTATCCATGATCTACGACAGCCCCCCACCATGATTGTACATATCACCGATATAAACGTTCTATAATCTGTTTTAGATTGATATTAAGCAAATGAGTAAATGTTAGAAAGACTCTGGGTGACTCCTGGGTGCCTCTGATGGAGGAGAAGAAATTAGTTTGGGTCTTGAATCTTTGCTGTTCACACAAGACTTGAAGTAGAATCATTTATAATAACATGGTTTCAAAAATAACTAGGAGGAGCGACGCGAAAGGAATCATAAGATATCACAGGCTGAGATAAACCACCACTGATACTGAACAGTTCTGTGTTTTATTCTTTGGGTTTGGCAGCAAAATATATCCTGAGGTTTAACGTATTGTTGTAGAACAAGGCCCCACAGTCCCTGGGCTTCACAAGAGCGCAGGTCACACGGGGAGAAGCACCAACACCCAGCTACATATATATTAAATAGTGGTTCAAATCAAATAACCATTGATGGGATAAACTGCATACACGGCATCTGACTCAGAGATTCTGTCAAAATGTGGGAAACTGGATGCTGGAAGGAATGTCAGGCCGGGACCATCTGAGAAACGCAATAGAGCAAACACTAACTGGTATTAGCACTACGGAACTAGTAGGTGCGGAGTCTAACGTACCCCTGGTGTTCGCCAGGGACCCCCGCAAGGAGGTTTGGACTTCGCTGCACAGGGTACGCAGGTCGCGGTGCTATTAGCCAGTTGCCGATGTAGTGTAGAAGGGTCAGACGGTCCGGGTCACGCCAATCAGGAATATATGGTACCAAGGGAAATCCGAAGGAATAGTCGCCAAGCCTGGGTCGCAGTACAATGTGGGTCACTCAGAATAATGGAATAGTCGCCAAGCCGGGGTCGCAGTACAATGTGGGTCACTCAGAATAATGGAATAGTCGCCAAGCCGGGTCACAACGGTATGCAGGAACTGTAGAAACACACAGGTGAAACAGGGGCAAGGGAACCAGGAACACAGACTCACCCTAATGGCGCCAGAGCCAGGTTTAAATAGTGGACAGCAGCCGCTGATTGGCAGGCACAGGAGGCGGTGATCAGCGGGGATAGAGGCGTCCCGTTGCCTAGGCAACGGGACGGAGGGAAGGGCGCATGCGCCCGACAGTGCAGCAGAGATCCGGAAGCCGCAGCGGGGAGGTCAGACGTCCGTTCCCCGTCTGATGGGGAATCAGCGGGGACGGCGTCTGACAGAATTAAATACGCAATACTACGCCAAAAACATGTATGTTAATACCAACCTTAGATCTGACATCATTTTCCACCAAATCATTGCTAGTGAGACAGTGTGATGCTGTTATTGTTACAATATGTAAGCAGATTATACAAACTATTGGCTGGATGCAGACTTGGATGCAATTTGGGCATAATTTCCGACCCAAAAATGCACAGGCAAAAATATCGTCCTTCCGTCTATAAGCTGCGCCGCAGACTTATCAAGATACATCCAGATCTGCATCGGCAGCGTATTCCCGTGTTTGCCTCAGGCGTTCTTACCCCCACATTCACAGGACCAGGTTTGAAAGCGCAATAAAACTTTGTAAACGTTTGTTTTGACAGCGAAACACACATTAACTATCATATAATACAGCAGATATAAGCTTCCTTCTCCCATAGGAATGAAAGTAACAAAAACATTTTGTTTATAAATAAATACACATATAAAATCCTATGTTATATGCAATATCAATTAAGAAAGCACAGAAGGGAAACTGCAATCAGCCAATCAGAAGAGGTTAGTGCAGCCAATCGTCATCATTACTGTGTATTTGCATCGGCGCCTTGAAAGGTGCAAATACTATGGGCCTGAATCATTAGGGAAGTTAGGCCAGAAATTTAGTAGGTTTTCTTATTTATGTTTTCTGGACAAAACCATGTTACAATGCAAAGGGTGCAAATCACTTTATTATTTGAATTAAATACTGGCTATTTTTCATGAAGCACATTTGGCTGGTCAGTGCCCACTAATCATTGGCCAATAAAGTGTTACAAAGCATGAAAAGGACTAAGGCTATCCAGACCGAACAGTTTTTCTTGTCTATGGGTTGGTTGAGCACACCCACTCTATCTAGGGTTGTTTTAAGCATTGTGGCACGAAGGCTCCTAACAACATCACGTGTAGCAACAGAAGTAAGTGATATAGAACTGTAGTTAAAAAAACCTTTCATCCAGGATATCAGCGATGTAGAGGTTTCATCCTCCTGACTACACAGAGGTCCCCATCACATGATAGATGGGCTTCCATGATCCGATTAAAATGTAGCGCTAGCAACGTCCATTTGACGTTTAGTGCTAAGGTTTGCTTGTCTATTAAATGGTTAACCAGCCAATTTCTATTAGCAACAGATGATTTAGAGCATGGTTGTCCAACCCGCGGCCCAGCATGCCTGTAAATGTGGCCCAGCAGGAGTTTTGGTTGTGGCAAGGGGGCAGCGCTGAAAAAAAAAATCCTGCAAAAAGAAACCCCAAAAAAAATACTTACCTTGCAGTCACGTCAGCTGGCGCTCCGGCTCCCTCCCTGGTCTCCTCCTCCGTGCGGCGCTCGCAGTGAATGCCGGGGGTGACGTCATCACACCCGACATCCATTGCGTAGCGCAGCACAGAGGAGTCACCCGCGCGAACTATCAGCAGCAGTGAAAGATTATCCAGTATCTTATGGTTGTTACTTTGAATTTGGACTTTCTGCACCATGCAATTAGGAACTAGCTCTGTTCTCTGTATGTATCTAATATAAATATTAAGAGATGATTGTATTTTTAATATTTTAAACCATTTTAAATGTGCAGTGCTGAGTAGGGTGAAAATATCACCCACTGTTACCCTCATCGGAGGCTGCTCCATGAGTCATTTTTCCCGCCACCCTATCTTTAAATCTCTGTAGATTTCTATTAGTCCTCCTGATGCTACCTATATCGGTAACCATTTCAAACTGGTCAATAAAAAAAATTATTCATGGGTGCAGAAAGAGAGGAGAAAAAAGTTTTTGGCATTTAATTCCACGAACCCCACTAAGTGACAGATGCAGGTAAGTTAAATTGTAGCTGGTAATGGGACTACTGCTTTAATCATGATTCTGCAACAGGTTTCCTAACTCTTACTAACTTCATTTCCAAGTAAGTTTAATATGTTAACTATGTTTTCTATGGTTTTTTCGATGATCAGCTATCGTTAGTGTTAGTGTATTTTATGTGCGGCCCAAACCAACTCGTCGTCTTCCAATGTGGCCCAGGGAAGCTAAAAGGTTGGACACCCCTGATTTAGAGCATATAATAGAGAATACAAGATGTGTTTTTGCATTTGTGAATTACATTATTGGATAGTCATCTTTGTATCTTAAACTCCAGCGCAGACACATCTGTGCTTGGTCAAATATCACCGAATACACTCTAGACCTCTAAACCACATTTTGGAGAAGTTA
Organism: Mixophyes fleayi; assembly: GCF_038048845.1. Taxonomy (NCBI): domain Eukaryota; kingdom Metazoa; phylum Chordata; class Amphibia; order Anura; family Limnodynastidae; genus Mixophyes; species Mixophyes fleayi. The sequence goes on along the minus strand of NC_134408.1, from coordinate 151,421,886 downwards.
CTGATGTTATATCAGACCGGTTTATTTTTTACAATTAACCTTGCGTGATCTTCTAAACAAGATTGATGCTTTTCCCTCTGTCCTGGAGTTTCCTCTGAGAGACGGAGGCTGAGATAATATATACAAAACACTGTAAACAGCGGCAGATACATCCACTAGAGGCTCCAGTGACATCCGTGGAGAGAATTCTCATGGCTTACGCTCCAGGGGACTGTGGTTGTATTATAGACACTAAGCTAATAATATATTCTGAACAATAAGAGATAATTATGCCCCACAATAGGGCATAGATCAGATCCAGACTGTTGCATTGCCGGATGATGAATAAAGTTTTAAAATTTTAAAGGATTTTTAAATGGTCCATCCAAATTAATGCAATCAGTATCTGTCTGCCCTGGTCTGTACTGAAAACAAGATCCTAATCTCAACCAGCTTTTAGGATAGATTGTTTCAATAAATTAGATTTCTGATAAAACACTGATGCCGTGCCTGGTCCAGAACCCATTTGTACCCTTTACCCCTTCCCTTGAAGCTCAATATGACATTGTGATCACCAGCCCAGCTTCATAGCCGGCCCATACACGTTTATTTCACAGGCTATTGTTTGCCGAGTCTGTTACTTCATTTCCTTTTTTGTGACATATTCATTATTCACATAAGATTTTAGGACACAATAAATCATTACCATTTAGGGGTCTATGTACTAAAGAGCCATGAACCATTAAAACAGAGAAAAGAGCAGTTTTCTCTGTAAATTGACCATCGCAAAATGTATGTAGGGTTTTAAGTGTCACACATGTGCAAAAGGATTTTGCAATAGTAACCAGAGGGGAGAGCAGGAAGTCTGCGGTGAGGGATCCGAAAATCCCTCTACCGCAATGCTCAAGGGTAGATTGGTAAACGCCATTTTTGGATGACTTTAGTCATCTGGGTCAAACTATGAAAAGCTAGGCTTTCCAAATAGCCCAATACCGCAGTCTCCATTGACAACTATGGGGAATGTAGTTTAATGCAAAACTTAGCCTAACGCCGGAGATTTCTATAATGCCTCCTGCGTTAGACTTTTGTTACATACCAAGGTAACTTAGAAATGCCTAAACCCTGCAGGAAAAGCTGTTTCCTCATTGGTTTATGGCTCAATAAATTGGCCCCGAGACCACTTAGTAACACTTAAAAAGCATCACAGATTAGTCTACAACAAAACTGAGTACAGGGGAGCGAGGGAAGGAGACAGAACGATAGACGAGAGGGACAGCGGCGGAGAAGAGCGGACAAGATCAATTCTGCAAAGAATGATCTCACCGCTGTAAAAAACATCAGTTTATGCACATCAGGATTGTCTTACTATGTCGGTCGTGATGTTTTAAACAAGAACGTGACTAAAATCCACAGAGGGACCGTGACATTTGTTGCGTATTACTGAGAAGACGTTTTTGTTCACATGCAGCTTTATATTCCAGCCAGGATATCCAAATTAGGCCGCTCCATAGAGACCATGAACTGTCATCGGCCGTTCATTCACAGCTGGTACTGTGGTCTGCTTTCCATAGCTCGCTTGGGAATTTAGCCCCTCTTAGGAGAAATGGATTGAGAGAGCATTGGTCAGAACCTGTGGGAGAACCGGTAATGGAACTGCACAGTCCAAAGATCATACAGAACGTGCGATGGATGGATGGGATCTTCTTACATATTGGTGAAAGTGACCAAAACAAATGATTATGTGGTCATAGATACCAGATATTGTGGAAGGAGCAGATTTCCCCACAGAGAGGCAAGATAGGGATAATACCAACCAGTAATTACTAATTAGCCAAGTTGCAAAGAGGTATATATCTGCTCAAATTATCACAACGACTCACCAGGCAGGGGGGAGTCTGGAACGTTAAGCTGGTCACTCACGGGTTGGTCCTACTCTTTGGCACGGAAGTCTCCAGTTTGGCTCTACATATCGATGGACGAGATGCCATGCTGAGTAGATGCAGCATTTAAGAACATCGGGGTCATTATCGGGCTATATACAAACAGTATTGCAGCAGGCTTAGAGGTTTAATTTGACCTAATCTGAGTGAATCTGGTTACACTATAATCTTCATAGCCAGAATACAGCAAGCTCGTACATTCCTCTCCACTTGTACACTTTACAGTATTAGGCATTTCAGACTGTGGGGTCTATTTAACAAGTGATGACGAGCCAAAATGCCAGTGTAAATGCCACTTTTACATACTTATCAAAGGGTTAACCCTTCATTCGCTGGAAGTGTTAGGCTACCATTGAACAGAGGAAAGTCTTTGCTTAGGAGGGGTACACATAGAAGCCTATCACGCTGGAGTCACAAATAGTCCTTTGTATGTCAGAATAATGCCAATATCACAGTAAAGAGTCATCATTACACCTCGAGTATAACAACAAGAAATCAGAGACAAGAGGACTCCACTTGTGACAAAGACAACAGGACCCGAGGAGGGAAAATCGCTGTTAGTTGGACACTTGCCAAGTGGAAAGAACATAAAACCTTCACCCATATGGACCTAAACCCAGATTCCTCAAGGCAGCGGCCGTACAATCCCTGACTACCTTGTCAAAAGCCGTTTCAGTATAGGGGAGTAAAATACACATCTGGCAAAATGTATCAAGGGAAGAGTGCACCGGAAGTTGACATTCTTCTCTGTGCTCGGTACAAAGCCCACTAGGTCAGGATAAATCCATTCGGTGGGGGCAAGGGGGGTTTGCATCCTATTTGTGTATAGCTTTGCATCCACATTTAAAGGGGCTCTTTAGCTATACAGAATTATTCTGTTGAATGCACTGTCTGTAATTAATCAATGCTAAAGTAATTGTATGCACCCCTTCCCCCGTATTCCACGGTTCAGAGCAATGAGGGCTTCCGGAGGCTTGCTCACCCCGTAGCTCTTGTGGTTTCTATACGGGATCCAGCACAGTAGCCTTCCAACAAAATTTACATTTGACCCCCGCCTCTAAACGTGTTTTATCACCATTGTATTTATTATATTATTAGTGCATATGCATTATACTCCATTAAGTGATTTCACTGACTTGTGGTTCTTTACATTCCAATGGCCAATGACAACCACCAGGCAAAATGAATACCAAATTAATAATGAGAAAGAGAGGGCAATGGGATCATAATGCTTAAAATGTAAAGAATAAAATCATTGTGTGCAGTATTATTTAATTGTTTTTATACAATTTGATGTACAGCTCCGTTTAATGATTGAAATTTGCTAATAAATATGTCATTTATAACACTACGCACTCAGTCTCGATTCTAAATACGTTGGTGTAATAATAAAGCCGCCATTCCCTCAGTCTACACTCCGCACCCAGTTGTCTGTTATTATCAACGCAGAACAGAACTTATGAGTAACGGAAGCATCAGGGCGGAATATTTTCTAATGGAAAATATCTGCAGAACTACTTTATGTGGATTGGTGGATTGACATATTGGGACAATCAATTATTTATAACATGACGCCAACACTAATTAGAAGATACAGGGACTATGCTGTGGGCAGGGGGGGGGGGGGGAGGAGGTGACCTCAGAGATACAAAACAAATAAACTATTCTCCAGAAACATTACTGATACTAGTAAGGGGGTGTATAAACATTATATATTTCACTTTGAATTCGCTCTAGTTGCATTGTACCCTCTTCACCAGATCAACAAACAAAATCCTTCCCCTAAAAATGTTTCTTTCAGTTATTTTGACAGAAACTCTCACAGGGATTAAACCTTTGACCACCAGTTTTGACCAGAATGGGTTTCCCATGTCAAGAGGCTGGATCTGGGCCAAAAAACATTGCTGTATCCTCGGAGAGCAGCTAAACATAGAACCTAAAAATATGTAACTGAGTGTTGTGTCCAGGACAAGTGGAGGAAATGATCCTACAGACAGGAAACATGTTCCGCAGCCATAACATGGACATTTGGGGAGAGAAATAAAACACATTATTTATCTCTGCATATATCTATAATACATGAATGATTCAGAGATAGCAGCAGGGAGGAGGGTGCTGAAAAGCCCCCCAGGAGACTTAATGACAATGTATGTAGCACCTTTCTGTGTCTTTGTGGCTGTTCCGTCACCCTGATTTATTCACAGATGTATTGTAATTGATACTTTGTATTATTTTAGTTGTATTTTGATAAAGTTACGACTCAGCTTTGTCTGATATTGTCAGACTGTACATAAGAAAAGGCCTATTATGCCACAATGACCTGGGGACTACGGAACCTCTCTGGCTGGTAGCACCAGACACCCACATTGTGGTCACTGCAGGAAGATTGTACTTGGGTAACAATGTATCAGTGTACGGAGACGAAGACTGGGAACATCCAGCTGCAACAACAAATAATCAAATAACTATTATTAATCTCATGGGAATACAGAATAGATCCAAGTACAGAGCCAGAGCAGATGGCGCAGGAGCTCGCAGGCTTGGAGTGACCACAACGTTTAACCCAACAGGTGCCAGGGACAGTTTGTCAGAGAAGAGCAGCTAAAGAGGAAACACCCGACAGACCCGTTTACTCTACTATACGCCTTCTAAATTATACAGTAACTGACCTGCGCATATGGGGCCTGCTTCATCTTCCCAGGCAACTTGCAAGCAATTTGTGGTTAAAAAAAGAGCATGAAAATTAAGCGTAATTTCACCGTAATTAAGTTTGTGCGGATCTCGAGATACGTTTTTATTTCAATCTGGGTGGTAGTAAGCTCTGCCTAAACGTTAACAGATCTTACCAGACGCAGCAAAGGGCAGGATACACACATGTGCAATAAAAAGTTCCACCAAAATGCATGCAAAAACAAAACATATATTTTAGCAATAAATCAACAACACATAATACTATATTCATAATAAAAATATTGGCTTTACAAAGAGAACTTTTTTCCATTTTTTTATATTACATACATAAGTTAATATGTTCTTAATGCGTACTGTACATTACAATGCATTGTTATAGTCTCTCTTCCTGAATACACGTGTTCTGTGTTAGCTAGTGGCACATATACGTGTAGTTTAGTCATCACTATCAGTTGGCACTTATATCTCCCCCTTCCCTTTAGGATGTTAGCTCTCATGAGCAGGGCCCGCTTTCCTTGTGTGCTCCTTCTACTGTTCCTTCACCCTCTGTACCTCTTGGCTGCTTCGCTAGCCCTGTTTTCCCTGTTTTATTAAGCTTCGGCCTTCTTCTTGCTGATTTCTACCATCCCTTCCACTATCTGTCAGATATAATCTGATTTGCTTTACCCTGTCACCTGCGTTTGTATATATTTGTGTATCATGTTGTGTCTTAGTTCTGTTTTCTGTATATGTAATGTACGGCGCTGCGGACCCTTTGTGGCGCCTTATAAATCAAAGATAATAATAATAATAACTGGTGCAAATTATACTTGCGTGCTTAGAAGATACCCAGGACTTAAAATCAGCTGCATCTGCATTGGAACGCCCTCTGCATTCCCGTTGCCTGCCCTTACTGTACATTGCCTACGTTCGTCTGCCCCTTTCCATCCTCGTTCCACCACTCAAGTTGTAGGCAGTCATAAGTGTCATTTCCGTTTGGGCATGAATTGCATTCAGTTGCTTTTAGTGGCATCAGTCACGTTCTGGCGCATGTGCAGAGCCAATTCATGCAAACTACGGCACCCACATGGGCCCACATCAGGCCCATGATCTCTACAATCTATTAGTAACCAAGATGAGATGACAGCATCCCTCCCTTACCATTGCTGTTCCTGTAACTATACAGTACAATATAGAAGTCTTTGTTCATTCTGGAATTAAGTGTTTCCAGGCTTGGAGCGAGTCTACCCTTTAAAGTAGGTTACTGTTTTTGCATAGCACCCAACCCCCATATTTCTCTAATAAAACAATTAAACCCAAATCTTCTAGTTTCTTGTTAATGATTTATTTAAATTGTCAACACAGGAAAACGTACATCATAAACAACAGTTATTCTTTATAGTAGTATATTTATGGTACATGTGGGAACCAATATTAAAGCTAGAGAAGGGGAGGACAAAGTGGAGGGGGTGAGATTACAGGAAACATCCACTTGGGTAAGGAAATGTGTAAAGATTCAGTATTAAGTAAGGACCTTGTGAGGCTGTAAGAGCCTGGAAGCCTGGAGGGTGGCTAATAGAGAATAGAATTGGAAATCACTAAGAAATGCTATGACCATAGTGAGGAGACAAGACCAGTTTAGTCAGAAGAATTACGTCCTTGAGTTTGGTATTCAGTAAAGCGCCACGGTATCTGTACTTGTCCATATACATGTTCCCTATCATGGACAGAATAAGTCATATTTTCCATACAGGCCAGAGAAAGTTTTTAAGGGCTGAAGTTGAATGAGGTTGAGGAATTTTCCAATTTTTAGCTATGAGGCTTTTGGCAGCTTCTATAATATGGGAGGCAGATTATCAGGGGAACACTCTAGTTTTAAAGAACGGGGTTATATGGGCAGTTTCATAGATTTTTTATCCCAAATCTTCTGATTGCCATCCAATTAACTGACCTGCACTGTTCAATATTCACCATCCGGGGCTAAATGTATCAAGCTGAGAGTTTTCCGGCGGGTTTGAAAAGTGAAGATGTTTCCTATAGCAACCAATCAGATTCTTACTGGGTTCCAGTAAGGGGTACATTGTCTATCTTAGAGGGAACAGAACTTTTTCATTAGGTACTGATGATTTGCAACTTTCCTTATTGGAGTTCCTGTCCATTTAATGTGCATGGTTGTGTGTGTATGACATGTGTGTGACACGTATGTGATGTGTGTATGTCCATCTGGAGAGTGTATGAGGTGTGTGTGTGTGAATATACTTAGGTTTGTTGTACTTCAGAAACAATTTGAAAAAATGTTGTTTGTAAAAACAACGTAATCAGTAGTGTACTGAGTACTAAAACATTTTGCATCTTTCAATGACTAACATACAAATCTTCACATCAGTTACAGCAAAGATCACAAATGATATTAAATGCTCATTAGTCATCAGAGGAACCCCTGGGTTGCAATACGTGATAGCTGCGGTTTCCTGACCAGAGGAATTGTCCCTCTCTGGCCCTCTTCCTAGTGACGGCTGCGCCTTCTCACCAGGTAAGTACCCAGGTCATAGGACAACCTACTGCGCGACCACTGTGCCCTCCTGTGCTCGTCATAGTCCCTAAAGATATCGTTCACCCCTTATGTACCCTGCAGGATGTATATTCAGTCTCAAACCTTCATCATAGGTATATTTAATTATTACTCTGTAACTATTACACCCACTTATTGCTCATTTCTGTCAGCTAAATGCGGCACTGTGTCCTTCAGTAGGGATCAAAGCTCTACCTAAAATAGCTGCGATTCTGATAAGATCCGGAAACTGTAACACATCTGACTCCTGTGATAGTAAGATAATGTTATATATTATATATTTAAACTTTGTATATTCACAGCCAAGAGAGAAGCAAGAATTACTGAAGGGCCGGTATTTACCCCCCCATACACACCTAGTAGTGGGGATCAGTAAGGGTGTGATCACAGATCCCCGATTCAGCATGTTGCCCCCTAGAAGGATGAGTTATCACATAGGAAACTGAAACCATTTATAGTCTTCACAGGATGGAAACAACAACTATCAGCAAACACAAATAAGAGAGAGAGAGAGAGAGAGAGAGAGACAGAGAGGGAGAGGGAGAGAGAGGGAGAGGGAGGGAGAGGGAGAAAGAAAGAGAGAGAGAGAGAGAAAGAGGGGGGAGGGGGAGAGAGAAAGAGAGAGAGGGAGAGGGGGAGAGTAAGAGAGAGAGGGAGTGAGAGAGAGATAAAGAGAGAGAGAGAGAGAGGGAGTGCGAGAGATAAAGGAGAGAGTGAGAGAGAAAGAGAGGGAGAGAGAGGGAGAGGGGGAGGGAGAGAGTGAGAGATAGAGAGGGAAGGGGATAAGGAAAGAGAGGGAGAGGGAGGGGAAGAGAGAGAGAGAGAGAGAGAGGGAGGGAGAGGGAGAAAGAAAGAGAGAGAGAGAGAGAAAGAGGGGGGAGGGGGAGAGAGAAAGAGAGAGAGGGAGAGGGGGAGAGTAAGAGAGAGAGGGAGTGAGAGAGAGATAAAGAGAGAGAGAGAGAGGGGGAGTGCGAGAGATAAAGGAGAGAGTGAGAGAGAAAGAGAGGGAGAGAGAGGGAGAGGGGGAGGGAGAGAGTGAGAGATAGAGAGGGAAGGGGATAAGGAAAGAGAGGGAGAGGGAGGGGGAGAGAGAGAGAGAGAGAGAGAGAGAGAGGGAGAGGGAGGGGGGGAGAGAGAGAGGGAGAGACACACAGTCACAGAAAGGGAGAGAGAGGGAAAGAGACAGAGGGGAAGAGAGGGGGAGGGAGAAAGGGAGAGGGGGAGAGAGAGAGGAAGAGGGAGAGAGGGAGGAAGAGAGAGAGAGGGAGAGACAGAGAGGGAGAGGGAAGAGAGGGAGAGAGAGAGAAAGAGACAGAGGGGAAGAGAGGGGGGAGTGAGAGGGGGGATTGAGAGGGAGAAAGGGGGAGAGAGAGAGGTGGGAGAGAGGGAGGAGGAGGGAGAGAGAGAAGGAGGAAGAGGGAATGAGAGAGGGAGGGAGAGAGAGACAGAGAGGGAGAGAAAGAGAGGGGGAAAGAGAGAGGGAGAGAGACAGAGGGTGAGAGAGGGAGAGAGGGAGGGAGGGGGATAGAGAGAGAGGGAGGGAGGGAGGGGGAGAGAGAGAGAGAGAGAGAGAGAGAGAGGGAGAGAGAGAGGGAGGGAGAGAGAGAGGGAGGGAGAGAGAGAGAGAGGGGGGAAGGGAGAGGAAAGGAGAGGGGGAGAGTGGTAGAGAGAGGGGGAGAGTGGGAGAGAGAGAGGTAGGGGGAGAGAGAGAGGGAGGGGGATAGAGAGAGAGGGAGGGAGGGAGAGAGAGAGAGAGAGAGGGAGGGAGAGAGAGAGAGAGGGAGGGAGAGAGAGAGGGAGAGGAAGGGAGATTGAGAAAGGGAGAGTGGGTGGGAGAGAGAGAGAGAGAGGAAGAGAGAGGGAAAGAGAGAGGGAGGGAGAACGATAAAGAAAGAAAGAAGAAAGAGAAAGAGATACAGGGAGAGTGAGAGAGCAAGAGAGAAAGAGACACGCACTGAAAGAGAGTGAGAAAAAGAGAGGGGGAGAAAGAGAGAGACACAGAGCATGAGAGAAAGAGAGAGATAGAAAGGGAGAGAGGGAGAGAGAAATAGAGAGGGGGGGGGGGGGGGCACCAGGCCTCCAGCCACAGGAGGCACATTTTTCTGCCCTCTGACTAGTATGGAAACCGGAGGGTGTCACAGGGTGTATTATCTTCTACATGACGCTAATAACAGTACTAAGTAAGTAAGAAACCACTCAGAGTGTAACTCATCCTCTGCATGTGGCATATCTCTATGCACAGCCATATCTTAAAGTCAGGCAGGTTAATCAGTTCTTCCAAAATTCTAAAATGCTGCCAATCTTTCTTATCAGCACCTTTGGGATAGGGCCCAGTTACTGCCAAGCAAGCTGACACTGACCATTGTCTTATTATACCACACATACATCCACTAGCCAGTCTAGCAGACCATACAGGAGAGCTGGAGGATCATCGGGCACCGGCATGTACATGGAGAGCGGGATATGATGCTGACATGAAGCTACACATAGTAAAATCTATACAAGTTAACACGCATGTCTACCAGGAACACTGATCCAGACTATTAATACCAGAAAGGCACTCATCTAATGGTGTATGAAGCACAAGGCACTTCCTGATCTGACGCCATGCCGGGAACTATTTGGGTATAAATAGAGTAACACACAATTTTGGGCCATGTGTACAGGATCGTGCATTGCCTGAAGGGACCTATCTCCTTTCTAGTTGGGGCACCAGGTGGTCTCAGCACTAAATGGGTTAAATCAGGAAGAAGGAAATCACATCCGAGCAGATCCGCTGCCAACAGAACGCAGATCACCATGGCAACGGGCTACAGCAATATGAGACGCTTATGAGAGGGAGCCAGGAATAATAACAAACACAAACACATGTGTGCGTCCTTTTACACACGGAACCTCGCCGACACGGGAACACCTTCACATGTGAGAAGATTGTGTCACCAAATACAATCTCTTCACATATGTGTCCCAGCAGTCTGTATATGTCAATCACCCTATATAGGTATGTCTGATCACTGATCTGCCAATCACCCAATCCGACCCATGTGGATAATGGCAGCTCCATCATCATCATCATCTTACATCAGCCATGTAGTTGGAACAAATGGACACGGCTAATATCGAATGCAATTGCTTTAAGATGGAGACCTGAATCTGTGCGTGAACGCCCCCTTACTCTACTTAGACTACGTTAGAACGTGGAAGCATTCATTAAAGGACACTAAACCCCACAATTAATATTCAGAGCCGAGCTTACTGGTCTGCAAGGTGAGCGAAGACATCACACGATGGTGCAAATCTCGTCACCATCTCCTGCCCACCTCTTCTTTTATATCTGCGCTAGGCATCTCCTAGCGGGAAACTATGAAAGGTACGGAATTATGGGTAACATACAATATTCAGTGTCACCCTGACATTGTACTGCAACCAGTGTCGGATCCAGGGAGGAGCGCGATCGGGGCGATCGCCCCCCTAGCAGGGGCTTGATGCCGGCCGCTGTACACTATGTGCAGGTCCAATCGGCAGAGACAGGCAGGGAGATTGTGCTGACCGGCTGCTCTGATTGCAGACAGCCTTAACAATCAAAAAGGGGGTGGGGACTAAATCGCCCCCCCTAAATCGCCACCCGTACAATACAATCCTAGATCCGCCCCTGACTACAGTTCTGTATTACCTCCCCACTCCATTACAGACAGCTGTAACTACGTATCTAGGACAGGGCACTGATGAGATCTGATACAGATGAAAAGGCGGAGGCTGAGTTGCTGTGACATCACTTACCCCGTCCTTAAATATGTCTCAACCAATCCGCACAGCGCATTTAAGCAAAGGCAGTCGGTAAAGTTGTCAGCTGCTTAGATAAAGAACCCTCTTAACATGGCAGCCTGCTGAGGATGGACATATTTTGTAAAAACATTCTATTATAAAAATATATTATTCAGGTCAGTAATTATAATTATTATTACTATTAAGATTTACTTATATAGAGCCATTCTACAGCACTTTACAATTTTGAACAAAGATAGCAATGAAAAAAGACTGTTTATTATCAAACAAAGCGGTATTAAATAGCTGATGATGATGATGATATTAGGGTTCTGCTTGCAAGCTTACAAGAGAGAGAACGCGGATGGAAGGAAGGAAAGATGAGTGGAGATTACGTAACATAATGACCGGCCGACATCGCGGTCAATTGAATCTCCGCATAGCAGGTGATGAGTGTGGATGAGAGACACCTCTATGGACAGTGCGGAGTGGTTGACTTAGGAGATATTTTGAGAAAAGAGAAGAGATGTATGTTGCTGTAGTGTTGTTGATGCCCTTGTATGTTAGAAGAACTATTTTATATTGGATTCATTAAATATGGTGAACAGATGTATGGACTGACAGAGGAGAGTAGCATTAGAACATTGAGAAAAATTAGTCTAGCACTGCATTTAAAGTGGTTTGTAGGAGCAAAAATCTGATTCAGGGAAGACCAGTAAGGATGGTATTGCAATAGTCAATGCGGGAGATGATGAGTGCATGAATGACATTTTTTGAGATATGTGCAATTGTACATATTCTGGAAATGCTTCTTGGATGTAACAAGAGTTGGATACATAATGGATGTAGGGAACAAAGGACAGTTCTGAGTCAAGGATTACACCTAGGCGGTGAGCTTTAGGGTAGGGTTTATTGTCATGTCGTCCACAGAAATAGAGATGTCAGGTGGCTTCAGTTGGCTATTATAAGCTCTCTTATTGAAATAATAAGTTTGAGGTGGCAACTAGACTTGAAGGCCTTCTGAATGTAGAATTGTATGAGAAGAGAGTGGTCAACAGTGTCACCTGCAGCAGAGAGATCCAGGAGAATTAGAAGAGAGTAATAACCTTTAGATTTAGCAGTGATTAAATCGATGACAATCTTAGTCAGTGCAGACTCTGTGGAGTGTTGGGACAAACGACTGATGGAAGAAGGTCCAATAGGTGAGACTAGTGTAGGGAAGTCTCTGAAGAAGGTCGGACGTTACCCTTTCATTTAGAAATACAGATACCATTCCTTTTCAGGCCAATCTTTGACTTACTCTCATTTCTGAGTAACCTCGATTTATTTCAGGTCACGACTGATCTCCAACAGGTTCTGTCCGTCAGTAATTATGCCCTGGAACGCAGAGGATTGGTGAAAGTGAAAGGGAAGCGATGACCTATTTTATATATAAAAATCAATGTCTAATAAATTAGTGATGGATTTATTTGCTCTTTTAGTGCTTAGTACGTTAAGCTGGAGGGACGCTTTGAGAACACACGATAAACTCTAAATTAAATGTGAGAAAAGGTACAGCACTTATGACATTAATCAATTCCTGAGGGTACAGGGTAAACAACCTTATTTGTTATGAAAGCTTTATACAGAAAGCTTCCTTGTGTCCTGTCTCTGAATCTGTCCCTCCGCTGGACTATGATAAATTTGCTCAACGCTTAGAAACGCAGCCTTTTTTGGAGTCTCAAAATAATGCGACACTAGGGGTCCCAGAAGTATGGCGCACTGAAAATTGAGGTTGACTCTCAGCGCCTTATAACACAACTTAGTGATGTTTCATGCAACATTCTCAAAAAGTTATTGGGCACCTCTGGGGTATAACGTGGCAGCTCTATATCACCTCTGAGCAGCCAGATATAGCAGCTACCATCGAATCAAACACATATTCAATTGGAACATACACACAACATTTTTTCCCCCAGCACACTGCTATAGCCAGCAACAGATCTGCCATTTCTACTGTAGATAAAAATGCAAAAGTCTTTGTTGCACACATTTGCAAATGTATGTTTAAGCCATCCTGCCACGCCAAGGCGCTTTTGCTAATAGGATGGTCCTACTCTAAACAATGAGAGTCCCATATATTTGGGCCATACATATGTGTTTTTAAATTGAGAGCCAACTTACCAAAGAGGTACCCCAGAAGCCTCCAAACAGCAATTCAGTGCCAGTACCCCCTCTCAGCTACTGACACTAACATGCCTCTCAGAGAGGGAAAAAATGTTGTGTGTATGTTCCTTGCAGGATAACCCCACCCTTTCAAGCACCTGATATGGCCTATAAATTGATTTGAGCAGCTTCCACTTTTGTATTTGTCTGAGAGGCATGTTAGTGTCAGTAGCTGAGAGGGGGTACTGGCACTGAATTGCTGTTTGGAGGCTTCTGGGGTACCTCTTTGGTAAGTTGGCTCTCAATTTAAAAACACATATGTATGGCCCAAATATATGGGACTCTCATTGTTTAGAGTAGGACCATCCTATTAGCAAAAGCGCCTTGGCGTGGCAGGATGGCTTAAACATACATTTGCAAATGTGTGCAACAAAGACTTTTGCATTTTTATCTACAGTAGAAATGGCAGATCTGTTGCTGGCTATAGCAGTGTGCTGGGGGAAAAAATGTTGTGTGTATGTTCCTTGCAGGATAACCCCACCCTTTCAAGCACCTGATATGGCCTATAAATTGATTTGAGCAGCTTCCACTTTTGTACATATTCAATTGGATTCAAACACCGCACTCTCTGATGAAGAATCCCACCGAGCATTTACATGCAACTTCCTAAAATACCAAACAGAGTATAAAGTAACGCACTACACCAAGCTCAACGTATTTGGACCCTACAGTGGAATGTATAAGAATGAGCTCAGTAATCAGCACACTAACCTTTAGGTATGTCAGATATGCAGAGCATCTCGTGCCATTTTTTTTTTTAACCTGGAGTTGTAGAGATTGTGAAACATAATTCAATGTTAATCATAAATTAAAAGCAAATGTAAAAGAAAACTACAAACACTATTGTTTGGTGAGTTTTTCCCCATGATAAAGAATAAAAGATTATTACTGCCTCTCACTGGCTGTATTATATATTAACTGAGAATCACATACACCCAGACATGAAGTATCCCCCCTAGCTTTGTAGCCAACAATCTCCATCAGACCATCTTTACTAAACCTTGTTATACTGTCATTTTTAATGCAAATACTATGCTATAAAGACCAGAGAATAAGAAAAGACAGTAAGGACCAAATTCGATACACAGAATAAAAAGAGTCAAAAACAGTGCCGAACAGAAATGGGGATATACAACCCTAAGCATTCGGTTGCAAGAGGGGGTGCCTAATGATTACAACAGGAGGGATGACCCCTTCCCAGAAAAAATGAACCACAACCAAAACAGCAGAAGGGTCCAGAATTATATGTAAAGGTCACAAAATTCCAATCTTACTTTAACACCAAAAATAGCATAAGCGTAAAAACGGGGAACAGACGCTAATTCCACAGATCGCAAGCTGCACAATTATCTCCTTGTTAGAAGTAGTTTTGTAGGGTCAGGTGGATGTTTTACTGACAGACAAAATACGAGACATTTTAACGGACTGTCAGTAAATATACTGATGTCACCCAGATTAATGATGTCTCAAGGTCTTTAGGCAAAATTCAGATACAGATTACACAGGAATTGTATTAGCCAATTATGCTTTAATATTTCATATCATTCAAACTCCACGATAGATCATATTCATGGTATTAGTAAACAGGATAGATACACTAACAATACTTCCATTTACTACAAGCAATTATGCTCTCAATGATGGGTAAGATGTGAAACGCGTTGGGTATTACCTGCCATCTACTCGGTTCATGGTCCTAATGTGAGTCTTATCTGCAGATATTGTAACTGTATTAGATTTTGACATTTTAATAGAAAATAAATCATTCCACCTTGATCTACTGCTGGTTCGGTGTTTCCAACCATCCTAAACCCAGGTCAGAGAGATAGGGGACCAGAGCGATCAGGTGACGGCCTAAGCAAGCGGCAAATGGCTAATTGTAAGTCCATATATTTATTACTATTTATCTTTGCATACCATGTATATGACCTACGATGACAGCTATAATTATTTATTATTTGGACTAATATGTGTACTATATAACAATGTTCATTCTTGTTTATTGTAGATAATGCTGACATCATAAAACTATGTAATGTACACACAATAATATCCCGACATACCTTCCTATCTACTTCCTCCTGTCTTATCCAGATAATATATCTCTTCCCACCTGACATTTCTAACATTATTTACAGAGAGGGAACTTCAATTACATATACAATGAAGGTTAATGTATTCATGTCAGTACAAGCAGTAAAGATAACCTATGATGGGTCCGTCGGATACGCACATCTTGTGCGCCAAACCAATTATCCTAGGATCTAGCAAGATTCCAGGGACACCCATGAAGTGATGACACCACATGCTGTCTCTGCTGTGCTAGATGCCAGTTACACTGTAAAAGAAGTAAAGGTGATTTTAGATTCCTTGTGAAGCGTTTGATTTCCAGCTGTTGGAGACCACAGACATGACGGTTTTACAGGATAATCATGTTTGAGCACATCTCTAGTTATTTGCTTTTGCTTTTCAGCTATTTGAAGAGCACAGCTGCCATTAGTTGGGTGATGGGACCTGGGAGCCAGTCAGTTACACCCTCCCATGTAAAGTCCTCACAAAAATAAAGTAGTATCCAGTCTGGGATATCACCCCTGGAACATCGCTGTGGCTGCCGAGGATCTTGTCCCACATTAAACTCCAACTCTAGGGGGTAAATGTATCAAGCTGAGAGTTTTCCTGCGGGTTTGAAAAGTGGAGATGTTGCCTATAGCAACCAATCAGATTCTAGCTGTCATTTTGCAGAATGTAGTAAATAAATGATAGCTAGGATCTGATTGGTTTTTCAAACCTGCCGGAAAACTCTTAGCTTGATACATTTACCCCTAGGTGTAAACATCTTATTCCACTTCTACAGGTTACTATGAGGCAGATACAATTTGGTGCAAGGTGACGCGATCTGTCTCCGGAACAGCCCATGGAGACACATCGATTCAAAGTTTTTACAGAAATCTGGGAGGACTCACCGAAATTTGGGAGCCTCTCAGACATTCTGGGAGAATAGGCATGTATGGGTTTGCACCCAAATGTAATAAAAGAAGCCAGATTCCTCTCGGTATAGAGAGGGCGCTCGCTGGACGTTGATGGCACGAGCAGAGGTATCTCGCCCATGTACCAATATGTCTGATAATGACAACAACTACTTTCATACGATTATTGTTTGGGACCACCGACAAAAAGATAGTTCCTTCCACTGCAGTTTTGGGAAAAGTATTTAAAAAAATAAATATGGAATTAAGTAACATTCACTCAGTTAGTACTGCAATATTAATCACAATTATTTTCTCATGCTCATAACACTAGTTATAAATACGAGTGGAGATCCCCTTTAAATGTTTCAATCCTTGGTGAGAGGCCATGAAAATCTGATAGATATTAGCTGCGGGACTGAGCAGCAGTCTACAACAGCCACAAACAGGAGAAAATGTCTGTTATATATATGTATCACCATAAAAGAATGCAGCGAGGCAATCACACGCTATCGCCTTCTATAAATAACATTATATGGGAATGAAGTAAAATGCATGTGATGTGAGGGGGGGCACCTCATGGAATGCTTTTACAAATCAGTTACGGGGTGATGAAGAAGGTAAATCATACACAAGTGACATAAATGTAAAATATAGCCTTATATTTGATGAATAGTGATGTCATCACTTATATTTGATTAGTAGTGATGTAATTACGTCACATGATTTGATGTTAAAGTGTTCTGTGATGGAACGTAAAACCACACACCTGGATAAGACATATGACCAGATATTGTTATGGGTAGCATGGTGGCACAGTGGTTAGCATGGCTGTCGCTGGGGTCATGAGTTCAATTCCCGATCTGGAGTTTGAAGGTTCTCCCTGACTTTTGGGACTTATTTTCCCAGCCACTATTTCACTCTAGTACAGTGGTTCCCAAACTGTGCGCCACGGCTCCTTGGGGTGCGGGTGCCTTTGTGATATCACAGGGGTGCCGCAGCCAGGGCCAGTGGTAAGCAAGTCGGGGAACTACTCGCTAATTATTTTGGTTTAGGGGTGCCTTGAATAACTTATGGAGACCCTAAGGGTGCCTCGAACTGAGAAAGTTTGGGATCCACTGCTCTAGTATATATGATAGGTTGTGTATTATGGAGCTGAATAAATTACAAACTATATAACTTGTCTTTCTTACACCTCTGCAGTAGGTTCCTATGTTCGGAGGGAAGTTCTTAACTAGCAGAGCAGATACAGGGTGTCAACTTGGCAAATTTGCATTTCATAAATGGACTGTATGGATTGGTAGATTCATACAAAGGGGTGGGGCAGTGATGTCACAGTAGCACAAATCCCTGTGGGAGAGGCTTCAGCTGTCTTTAACGGAGTCGGGGAGGCTAATAATTTATTTTATAACAGAGCTGTGGAAAGTTAGGGTAACACTAAACAAAGTACTCTACCTTCATGGTTCATATCTGGAAATCTCACTCCTTTAAGAATCTGTGTGTGTAAAACAATGCTCTCATCCCATGGAGTAAGGCTGGGTACACACTACAGAAAATGTCTCCCGATGCGATATCGTTAACGATTTTACCAACAAATGAAAGTCCCGATCAGCCGATTCCTGTGTACACACTATACACGTTTTACATGATTTACCGTCAGATCTGTGCTCTTCATCTGTCGTAACTAGCGGCTGAAAAGATTGTGACTTTGCAAACTCTATGCAGATCTGCCTACACTGGTCATGAGTACGTACACACTGCAGAATCAGAACAACATCGTTTCATCACTTATAGAGATTTTTAGTCAGTTTATAAAATGAACTCAAACGATACGATGTGCTTTGGTATGCTAAAACATAATCATGCGTCGTGATTGGCACGATAATCGGGTTAAAAACCTGTAGTGTGCACCCAGCGATCTGCTGGCTCTTATCTCTGTGCTTCACCTTTGAACTAATAAAGAGAAACAGATGCATGAGATCACAAACCTGAGCCCTGTCCCTGATCAGTAGACTTAGAAAAGGATTGTAAGAGTTTCAAAGGGGCCGATACACACATGATCTCAAGAGCCCTTTGTGCTGCATAAACAAGAGCCCAGCGATTATTCTTGAGGTGTCTTGTACACAGTGTGGCCACAAGGGGCAGTGTTCCATGACAGACTATGGCAAAGACTTCATCTCACCTTGTCTGACCGGGCAGTTTAGCAGCTACCACTCATGGTAATTAATATGTAAATACACAGAGAAATAAAGTTCTGTGAGATGAAGGACAATGGATATAAGCCAATAAAACAAATTAAAATGTCAAGTAAGCGTAACTTAGAAGATACTGGAAAGAGTTATTATGGGGCGGGGTTATATCTACTGATTATTATTATTTATATCACACCACCATATTACGCAGAGCTGTACAGAGAGATTATTTAATCAATTACATCAGTTGTATCTAATGATAAGAAAAACCATTGCACAAGATAAATATATGGTGTACGAGGATGATTATAAAAGGGTAAATGTAATTAATAATTATAGGTAGTAAGCACAGAATATAATGAGAGATGTTGGGTCTATCTCACATGCGGTATTGTGGCTAGGATCTAGGTGGCTACAATGCTGTCAGACAGACCACAATTAATTGCTGCGGCCGCCTCTCTTCCTCTCTGAATTAGAAGCAGAGAAGATCACACAAATATATGGACAGATTTAGAGATATTTATGAGAATAATTGTAGTTATTACGCACCGTCAGCCTCAATAAAGTGTCCCACTTGCCCAACTCAGCTCTCTCTACAGAAGAAAATCCCAAGCTCAGATCAGCAGAAAGTAGACAGATTCTAACACTTATATGTTTTATTGTATGAAGAACGTCTGCAGGTAAGAATCATTACAGCCATGTATCTCTGTGTATCATTGTGCATGCAGCTTCCATCTCTTCACAAGATATGCGTCTCTCTTCCACTCTCATTACCTGCTTCCAGGCCCGGCTATAGGACTTTTTCGGGCTGCACCCACTCTGTGGAATTCCCACCCTCACACCTCTAGTCTTCAAACCTTTAAGCACTCTCTTGAAATCCACCTCTTCAGGCAAGCTTATAATATTCCTCAACCACCCTCTTACCCTTTCTATACACAATCAATCCTCTGATCAGCATTGCTGTGTGACTGGATCATATAGCCCACTAAGCACTTTTTACTCATACAATCTGGCTGGACCAATATGTAGCACTTACCCTCGAGTATCAAATACCTATCGTCCCATAGATTGTAAGCCTGCATTGCCCTTTTACCTCTTTCTCCTTATTACCGTGTTTGTTCCCAATTGTAAAGCGATACGGAATATGCTGGCGCTATATGACAAAAAATGTTTATAATAATAACAATAGCATCAAATAAATCTTTCCACAATATTAGGATTTGCTGAACTTGCCCAGACATGGTAAGATTTTGGTGCGACCAAAGTTACCAACCACTGCACCATACGTGTGCTGATCCTACCTGATCAAAGTCCACCTGATTGGATGGAATTTGATCTGTTACTGTAGAAAGAAGGACAGAAGGATGAGCTTGGTCATTGTATGTGGGGTCTCCATCTGAACTGACAGTATAGAGAGGAGTAAGTAGATATGATCTGTCATCTGGCCAATCAGATAAATGCTGCTTTGCCACCCATGTAGCCAAAATGCTGTGTGATCTGGGAGAGAGAGAACTAAAGAGGGAGAGAGAAAATTAGGAGAGAGAGACAGGAGAGAGAGAGAGAGAGAGAGAGGGAAGAGAGAGAGAAGAGAGAGAGAAGAGAGAGAGGAGAGAGAGAGGGTAGAGAAAAAAGAGAGAGCGTGGGAGCGGAGAGAGGAGAGAGACAGATGAGAGAGAGATAAAGAGGAAGAGAGAGAGGAGAGGAGAGGTAGAGGAGAGGAGAGAGACAAAAGAGAGAGAAAGAGGGAGAGAGAGATAGAGAGAGGTGAGGGGAGAGAGGGAGAGAATGAGAGGAGAGGAGAGAGGATGAGAAAGAGGAAGAGAAAGAGAGAGAGGAGAAATAAAAAGGGAGAGAGAGAGAAATAAGGAGGGAGATAGAAAGATAGGAGAAAGAGAGAGATAGGAGAGGGAGAGAGAGGAGAGAGAAGAGAGAGGAGAGACAGATGAGAGAGAGAGATAATGAGGGATAGAGAGAGAGGGAGAGGAGAGAGACAAAAGAGAGAAAGAGAGAGAGAAAGAGAGAGAGGTGAGGGGAGAGGATGAGAAAGAGGAAGAGAAAGAGAGGAGAAATAAAAAGGGAGAGAGAGAAATAAAGAGGGAGAGAGAAAGATAGGAGAGAAAGAGGGAGAGGAGAGAGAGGGAGAGAGAGAGAAAGAGGGAGATAGAGAGGAGAGAGTGAGTTGAGAGAAGAGAGAGAGGAGGGAGAGAGGAAGAGGTAGAGAGAGAGAGAAAGAAAGAGGGTGAGAGGAGAGAGAGAGAGAGAGAGAGGGTGAGAGAGAGATAATTTAAACAAGGTTCCAGAAGAAGTACAAAGCAAGCCAAAGATATTGCACAATTACACTTGTTTTTCTGGGAAACAATTCCATATTCTTTAATCAATTTTATGCATCAGTTTTGTTCCTCGTTACTCCACGCTGCACCGTAGGTTTTGTCAGTCATAGTAAACCTGACACATTCAGCGACCACATGGGCATCCCACTAAGCTTCAAGAAGGTTGCACATTACCTTTAATCTCAGTAATAAGATAAAACAATACATTTAATGATCCGGGCAGCACGGTGGCTCAGTGGTTAGCACCTCTTCCTCACAGCACTGGGGTTGTGAGTTTGATTCATGACCAGGGCCTTATTTGTGTGAAGTTTGTATGAGTCTCCTCCATGACCTTCGGTTTCCTTCCACACTCCCAAAAAATTACTAGTAGGTTAATTGGCTGCTATCACATAGATCCTAATCTCTCTCTCCCTCTCTCTCATAGGACAGGGACTGATGTGAGCGAGTTCTCTGTACAGCGCTGCGGAATTAGTGGCGCTATATAAATAAATGATGATGATGTTAATTTAATCAAAACAAAAGACACCTATCTGATTACAACATATCATCAGGCATTTTACACAAGTACATAACACTATAACAAACAAATCTGACAATATAGCAGAAAGCAGCTGGGGGCCGCATGTGAAAGCTCAGAGGGCCGTCTGTTGCCCATCACTGGTCTAAGCTTTGGTAGGATACTATTTGGTGTCTTCCTTAAAAGTACACAGAATATCAAACTACACACTTGCAGTATTATAAATAAAACATTATTTTTTCGCAACTTAACTGGTTTACTAGTGCTAATCATTTTTAATTGACTACTTTACCAACCTGTATGGTCATCACTCTCTTTAGTCACCCTTGACACATTCATAAAGGTATTTATTTTGACTTCCTGATTTACTTTATTTCTTACTTCCTGATAGTTGCAATGCTTGAAGACACTCTCTATCTGCAAATTATTTCACACAGAAGCTTCATTCCTGCCCATTCTTCATACGTTACATCGCTGACCTTACATGCATATCTCCAAGGCTTCCATAAATACATAGTGCAGTCTCAAAAACTCTTAAATCTTATTCAACAATATCAGGAGGCTGCTCAATGTATTATATTGATATATATATTGTCAATTCAGCAAAACAAATGTATCTGCAGATCTACATATCTGGAACAAACTATGAGATATTCATGAGTGTTCTAGAATTAAAAAAGGATGCTTGAATCATTCGGATGGTCACACCGGACTGAGGGGAGAAGGGACAATTACACAATGTGGCTAATTCATTGCATGAACAAGTCACTTTCTCTGGCAAATATATCAAAGTGTAGAAGTATAACCGCGACAGCTCCATAGAATCAGATTTACAACTGGCTATAATAAGAGATTAAAAGAAAGCTGTCCCATTATAATGATATATGCAGATGGAAATAATAGATACAATAAATTATTGTTTCTATAAGCCAGGAGACATGTTTTGGAAATACTATACCGAAAAAACGAACATCCATTTTCACTCCGTTTAAAGTTCTTTATTTTAATACAGCGATATATGATGGTTTAATAGTTAATAAGAAATATTTAAAAAGTTATTTGACCACTCTAGTTCTGTGTTTTTTGCATTTGGAAGAACAGAAAGAGCGCAAATAACGGTAAGAAGTAGAGCAGTAAAGGAAGGATCTCACCTGCTTAAATAAGAATTCGTCACTGGCATTGTTCTTTAGGGAGATGGCAAAATGAATGGTGGATAAAATAACCCCACTGAGAACTGCTGCCCTCATCCGTACGGGAAGCAGGGTGTAGATGGTGTAGATGAAGAATACGGTCCACCATATCCCATCGGAAGCACTCCGAGGTCTCACCAGAAAAACAGACGCTATCTGAACCATAAAGATCAGGATGATGACGCTGTAACACGCCATCCACATATAGTCCTGGTGGAAGTCATTTCTATTGCACACGGCTATAAGTGCAACAATTATCAGCATGGCAGTGGAAAGGACGGCCACATTAGGCACCTCGTACTCCCCATGGACACAGTGGAAGATGAGCATCACCAAGAAGATCAAAATCAACACAGACATGAGCATTGTGAGGCTGCTTTGGTTGAGCCTAAAGAAGTAACGTTGGTAGAGCCGTTCAAGTTTGTCCGACTGGAATTTCTTGGAACGGAATATTTGCAGGAGATCAGTGCAGAACGCCCCAATTGAAAAGTGAAATTCTGACAATTCCTCAGTCCCTTCTGTTTTCCCTTTGGCCATCTTCTCATCCAAACCAAGCTCCACGGACTTTGGTCTCACCTCTCCATCGAGTTGTTTCTGGGCAGGTTTGTTGTTATTCCTGCTTTCTTCTCCATGCTCCTGCCAGGCAGATTTGGACCTAAAGCTCACTTTATTGGCCGGCACAGAATCCTTTCCCGGCTGGGGCTCATAGTCATCCTCACTTCTCCATAGCCCCATCATCCGGGAGGTCTTTTTTCTAGATGACCGGCTTGAGTAAGGGTACCCATTGGCCCTGCTCTCTGCTTCACCCCAAGCTGATCTGTGCTCTGCTCCTGCTCGCAACACCGGAGCCCCAAATCCTGGTGGGCTCACGCTGTTTGACCTAGACATGTCCCCTTGCAACAAGAAGTTCAGTGGACCCCACGTACAAGGTTTTCACTTCACATCATGTTAGATCTGTAATTGGACACGGAATTGTAATTCCAACCCAAAGCCACAGGAAGCTGAACTAATAAAAACCATCTACTCCCAAAATATTAGGGCAATTCCATGTTAAAATTGTGTCTCCAATTCTTGGTTACACCACTACCAGGTCTTCATGTTTACCATCCAGCATCATATTCTATTAGATGTTTCCCATTTCCTTATCATGTGAGATGTTGTAGAGGAAAAGAACAAACAGACAGAACATGAGTGAAAAAAATTATGTATCCACAAGGAAAAATATCAACGTATTTGACTGCCGTGTCCCTAATCCCACTGCAGAAATACACGCACAGCTCAATCCACTATCAGCCTTCTGGACAACAAAGCCTGTAATAACACAAATTAAATAATTTAGCAAATTCAGATAAGAGAAGATCTGAAGCAGAGAGTGATGGAATTATTGCAATATCATCCCCAAATCTCTGATGGATGTCTAAGTGAGGAACTGACACCTGGCAGCGGGAACTCACCTGGACAGGTGGCAAGCTGTAAGTCACAGGCAGCAGAACACATCGTCAACAATGGAAAGAGCAGATAATGACTCTTCCTGATGTCTTTTTTTTCCTAACAACACTGTGGAATTAACCCTCAGTTCTCGTGCTCAGCGCAATCCTCATGGATTGTCAAATGTGATCTTTAATCTACATGAACGCAAACAATGCATGATGGATGTAGCATGGAGATGCTGGGAGACATCTCCAAGGACCTCACTGTGTCCATCACTGATACAGTGTCCGTCCTGTTGATATCAGCATAACATTACTCCGTGGAGCTGGTGTTTCCCTTGGCAAACAGTACGATTGGTCAGATGTCAGATTCAGCCTCAGTGTGAGAAGGACAGGAGGGGCTGAGATCCTCATCTGGAGCCCTAGAAGACACATCCCCTAACACAGAGCCACATTTCTCCTGGATTCATCATCGTAGGTGATAGGGAAAAAAAGGTCCTCACATCTGCCAGGACTTTCTGCACTGGACTGGGAGGTCACACTGGGAGAGCTAATCCATTGGGTCATTTTACAAGCATGCAGCTATCAGTGCATCCTAATGTCAGCAGTGTGTGGAGCAGCCAGGATTTCTCCTTCACAGCTGGTAGGGGCTCAGATCCAGCCTTCTCCGCTCACACATTCTGCTCTTTTCATCTGAGAACTACATACACATCTTGGATTTACTCACTGTTTGTCTGCAGAAATCTCGAGAATACAGGCTGAATGGAATTATCCTGAACCCACAGCAATCCTGCACAGACTCTCAAATCCTGCAACAGACCAGATATTACACAGCTTACAAAAATCCAGCACAGCTTCCTAGATCAACCAGTTTTGCAGATCCATCTGAGGTTTCCCAGTGACCTAGTGTGACAGATTGTGGACAGCCAATCTCCCCAGATCACACACTCCAGCAGCAGCTGCACCAGCCTTCCACCTTTCCAAATAGTCTTTGTATTCACATTCAACCAAACAGCAAGGAGAAGCTCCTCCCACTGGCCCGCCTCTCTCCACCCACGATTGGTTCAGTAGTCCTGTCAGGGTTTTCCCACGTTCTCTGATTGGTTAGGCATTTGTTTGATGCCTTAGGTGCATAATACCAAGGAAGGAGGGAGACTAGAGTGCATTGATAACTGTGCAGAGGGTAAAGTGTGTGATACAGGGAGGAATATAACACTGGGGTAAAAGAGGATAATGTGTGATATATTTATATAGTGTGTGATACAGGGGGAATATAACACTGGGGTAAGATGGGAAAGTGTGTGATACATTTATATAGTGTGTGATACATTTATATAGAGTGGGATACATTTATATAGTGTGTGATACATTTATATAGAGTGGGATACATTTATATAGTGTGTGAAACATTTATATAGTGCGTGAAACATTTATATAGTGCGTGATACAGGGAGGAATATAGCACTGGGATAAAAGAGGATATTGTGTGATACATTTATATAGTGTGTTATACATTTATACAGCGTGTGATACATTAAAATGGTGTGTGATACATTTATATAGTGTTTGATACAGGGAAGAATATAACACTGGTAAGAGAACAAAGTGTGTGCTACATTTATATAGTATCTGATACATTTATATAGTGTGTGATACATTTATATAGTGTGTGATACATTTATATAGTGTGTGATACAGAAAGGAATATAACTCTGGGGTAAAAGAGGATAGTGTGTGATACATTTATATAGTGTGTGATACATTTATATAGTATGTGATACATTTATATAGTGTGTGATTCAGGGAGGAATATAACACTGGTAAGAGAACAAAGTGTGTGCTACATTTATATAGTATCTGATACATTTATATAGTGTGTGATACATTTATATAGTGTGTGATACAGAAAGGAATATAACTCTGGGGTAAAAGAGGATAGTGTGTGATACATTTATATAGTGTGTGATACATTTATATAGTATGTGATACATTTATATAGTGTGTGATTCAGGGAGGAATATAACACTGGGGTAAGAGAGGATAGTGTGTGATACATTTATATAGGGTGTGATACATTTATATAGGGTGTGATACAGGGGAAAATATAGCACTGGGGTAAGAGAAGATAGTGTGTGATACATATATATAGTGTGTGATACAGGGAGCAATATAACACTGGGGTAAGAGAAGATAGTGTGTGATACATATATATAGTGTGTGATACAGGGAGCAATATAACACTGGGGTAAGAGAAAATAGCGTGATATATTTATATAGTGTGTGATACATTTATATAGTGTGTGATACAGGGAGGAATATAACACTGGGGTAGGAGAGGAAGAGAGGATACTAACAGGACATTCACACAGGACACTGACACTAACAGGACATCTACCCAGGACACAGACACTAACAGCACATCCACCCAGGACACTGACACTGACAGGACATTGACCCAGGACACTGACACTGACAGGACATTGACCCAGGACACTGACACTAACAGCACATCCACCCAGTACACAGACACTAACAGGACATCCACCCAGGACACAGACACTAACAGCACATCCACCCAGGACACTGACACTAACAGGACATTGACCCAGGACACTGACACTAACAGCACATCCACCCAGGACACTGACACTAACAGCACATCCACCCAGGACACTAACAGGACATCCACCCAGGACACTGACACTAGCAGCACATCCACCCAGGACACAGACACTAACATGACATCCACCCAGGACACTGACACTGACAGGACATTGACCCAGGACACAGACACTAACAGCACATCCACCCAGGACACTGACAGGACATTGACCCAGGACACTGACACTAACAGCACATCCACCCAGGACACAGACAGTAACAGCACATCCACCCAGGACACTGACACTAACAGGACATTGACCCAGGACACTGACACTAACAGGACATTGACCCAGGACACTGACACTAACAGCACATCCACCCAGGACACTAACAGGACATCCACCCAGGACACTGACACTAGCAGCACATCCACCCAGGACACTGACACTAACAGCACATCCACCCAGGAAACAGACACAAACAGGACTTCCATCCAGGACACAGACAATGACAGTACATCCACCCAGGACACTGACACTAACAGCATATCCACCCAGGACACAGACACTAATAGCACTTCCACCCAGGACACAGACAATAACAGCACATCCACCCAGGACACTGACACTAACAGGACATTGACCCAGGACACTGACACTAACAGCACATCCACCCAGGACACAGACAGTAACAGCACATCCACCCAGGACACTGACACTGACAGGACATCGACCCAGGACACTGACACTAACAGCACATCCACCCAGGACACTGACACTAACAGGACATTGACCCAGGACACTGACACTAACAGCACATGCACATCCACCCAGGACACTGACACTAACAGCACATCCACGCAGGACACTAACAGGACATCCACCCAGGACACTGACACTAGCAGCACATCCACCCAGGACACAGACACTAACAGGACATCCACCCAGGACACTGACAGGACATTGACCCAGGACACAGACACTAACAGCACATCCACCCAGGACACTGACAGGACATTGACCCAGGACACTGACACTAACAGCACATCCACCCAGGACACAGACACTAACAGGACATCCACCCAGGACACAGACACTAACAGCACATCCACCCAGGACACTGACACTAACAGGACATTGACCCAGGACACTGACACTAACAGGACATCCACCCAGGACACTGACACTAACAGGACATCCACCCAGGACACAGACACTAAGAGCACATCTAGCCAGGACACAGACACTAACTGCACATCTACCCAGGACACAGACACTAACAGCACATCCACCCAGGACACTGACACTAACAGGACATCCACCCAGAACACTGACACTAACAGGACATCCACCCAGGACACTGACACTAACAGCACATCCACCCAGGACACTGACACGAACAGCACATCCACCCAGGAAACAGACACAAACAGGACTTCCATCCAGGACACAGACAATGACAGTACATCCACCCAGGACACTGACACTAACAGCATATCCACCCAGGACACAGACACTAATAGCACTTCCACCCAGGACACAGACAATAACAGCACATCCACCCAGGACACTGACACTAACAGGACATCTAACCAGGACACTGACACTAACAGGACATTGACCCAGGACACTGACACTAACAGCACATCCACCCAGGACACAGACAGTAACAGCACATCCACCCAGGACACTGACACTGACAGGACATCGACCCAGGACACTGACACTAACAGCACATCGACCCAGGACACTGACACTAACAGCACATCCACCCAGGACACAGACACTAACAGGACATCCACCCAGGACACAGACACTAACAGGACATCCACCCAGGACACAGACACTAACAGGACATCCACCCAGGACACAGACACTACCAGCACATCCACCCAGGACACAGACACTAACAGGACATCCACCCAGGACACAGACACTAACAGGACATCCAGCCAGGACACTGACACTAACAGGACATCCACCCAGGATACTGACATTAACAGCACATCCACCTAGGACACAGGCAATAGAGATTACAGAGAGATTATATCTAGGTAATAGAGGAGTGATTATTGATATTTCATAAAACTACTGTGATAAGAGAAAAAACACAAATTAAACATCACAAATGATCCACCTGTATAGATATTATTCTTCTCGAGCTCTTTGTTGTAATAATGTCGCTGCCTTTCCTGCACCCCCAAAGTATGGTCATGAGCGAGCTGCATCAACCTCTGCAGTCTATCCCTCATTTGCCCCACATATTCCAAGACTGGAACCTCAGGTTCCTGCAATGACCCTTCCCAGCTTTCTCAGATTAGGTCAAGAGGTCCTTGTACCCTTGGAGCATATAATAGCTCAAAAGGAGAGAACCCGGTAGAATCATGCGGCACTTCGCGGTACGCAATTAATAGCTGCTGCGATGACTTCTCCCAGTTTCCCCCCTCCAACTCAGCATATGCCAGCAGAAACTGCTTAAGGGTCCCATTAAATCTCTCGCAAATACGTATGGGCCCCAAAGTTGTCCCATACTGTCTGCAGCAAGTCCCCTTGAAATTGCGTCCCCTGGTCGGTGACTACTTCTTGAGGGAATCCTACACGGCTAAAGATATCCATGAGAGCCTGGGCAATATCTTCAGCATCTATGGATGCTAGTGCCACTGCCTCGGGGTATCTAGTTGCGTAGTCGACTATGGTCAGGATGTACTTCTTCCCTGTTTCTTCCCTAGGTTTCTTAAAAGGTCCCACAATGTCCATGGCTACCCTCCTAAATGGCTCACCTATGATGGGCATGGACTGTAGGAGGACCCGACGTGGGGGTCCCTCGAGGTGTTGGCATACATCGCATGAGGACCTATAGTGTTTGACCTCCTGGTTAACTCCAGGCCAGAAGAAATGTCATAGCCACCGGGCACGGGTTTTAGAACCCCTAGGTGGCCAGCTAGGGGGATGTCATGGGCTAGTGCTAACAACCAGCGACGGTACTGCTGGGGAACAATCAGCTATTTCCTAGCCACTCCTGGCTCTACAAGGTCAGCCTTGGTGGGTACCCGGTACAACCTCCCTGCCTCCCACATGTTCCTATCCTACTGAGGTCCCCAATCTGTCCTCTCTGCCGCACTGCAGAGACCATCTAAGGATGGGTCAGTCTGTTGGGCTTCCCTAAATGCAGTCCTATCTACCTCCCCCAGATTCATGTCAATATCAGGTAAGTCTGGTACAGCGTTACTCACCGACAGCGGTTCAGGTGGTGTGGCAGCTAACACAGCAGGGACTTCTGGTGCTGGTATGGGTGGGTCCTCGGGAGCTGTCTCCAAAGCCCGTGCTCGACTCCGTGTGATAGCTCCCAAAAAGTAAGTGGCCAATCCACTACCCAGATAATTCCCCAGAATAACGTGCGTAGGTAATCCATCCAAAAGTCCCACATTCACCTCCCCCGATTCCTGGCCCCAATGGGGGAAAATGTAATCTGGCCTTCATTTTCCGGTTCTTTAGCCATTGATTAGGTGGGACTAAACTGGGCCGTTTCGGAGTAATAGAAGCCCCGGAGTCCCTGCAGTTCCTGGCCATTCACTTTTACAGACTGCAGGTGTCCCTTCATATTTGCAGGAGTAGCCTTCCCGATTGCCGCTACCACCTCCACCTGATAGACTACTTCCTCCGCCTCTGGCGCATCAGGATCGTAGTACCCCTCCCCACCCTCAATTGATGTTCTTTGGCACACTGACACTCGGAACACAGCTGGTCTCAATCCAGAGAACGGTCTTCCTCCCCATGGGCAATTTCTTTGTATGTGTCCTGGTTGTTGACAAGTGTAGCATCTCCTAGGGTTGAATACTGCTGGACCACGAGGTCTGGGCGCACTAGAGTGCGCAGCTGGGGTACGTGGCGGCATGGGGCGTGATGTAGCCGGTGGTGTCTCTCGATCAGGTGGGGTCCTTCGAACAGTTGCCCATTCACCTCCGCTATGTCCCCTCCATTGGGGACGGTTTGCCAGGAATTCATCGGCTAATGCTGATGCTTTCTCTGGCATAGTGGGATTTCTGTCCACCACCCACTCTCTAATTTCTGGAGCCATTTTATTCATTAGCTGCTCCAATATAAAGATGTTTTTAATGTCTGTTAAGGTTGTAGCTTGCTTCACTTCTAGCCACCGATTACACATTCTTTGCAATAAACTGCTAAATTCCGTATGAAGAGTCACTGCCTCTTGCCATAGTTCTGAACTTAGTGCGGTAGGATTCAGGGGTGACCGCACATTGACCCAACAATACTTTCCGAATCTCCTGGTAGTCTTTTCCTTCCTCTGGGCTCGGGGCATGGTATGCCTCCTGCGCTCGGCCCATCAAACTAGGTATAAAATATTTTGACAACTCCGCCACAGGTATATCATGCCCTGCCATCATGGACTCAAATACCTGAAGGTGAGTGTCAATGTACGTGGCTGATTCCACAAAGCATGGTACATCGTGATATCCCAATCGCAGAATCTGTCTTCCTTCCAATAATGACACTGATGCCATTGCAGGTACCACAACCGGTCTATCCAGCGTTGCTCCCAATACTGATGCCCTCTCATTTGCAGCAGCTCCTGGTCCAAGTACATCCAACAAAATCTGTAGTTGTTCCATGTTGCCGACGGTTATTGCAGCTGTCTGGGTTTTCATCCCCCCATTTCCATTACTGGATTCCCCTAACGGGTCCTGAACCACATCCTCCTCTTTCTCCTCCTCACCAGGGTTTTTTTTATGTCCAACTGAGCCAATTTTTCGATTAGGGACACCCTGGTATCCGTTGAATGGATTTCAATTTTTCTTGCCTGACAAAGTTCCTGCAGGATTCCTTTCTTGGTGTTTCTGTATGTTTGTGCTGCTGCCTCCATTCTGCCTTGTCTTTCCAATTCTGTGCTTGTCACTGAGTGATCCCATGGCTGCCACCAAATGTGGGGATACGTGGTTCCCAAATCACTCGGTATTAGAGGAAGAATAGGAGGATGATTTATTCTACAGAAAAGTATTAAATACAGCATGGTTCTCTTAACAATAGCAGGTCCAACAAGTGTGAGGAAATCAGTTCAAATAAGTCCAGTGGGATAGGTACACCACGGTCCCATTAACAATAGCAGGTCCAACAAGTGAGGAAATCAGTCCCAATAAATCCAGTGAGATAGGTTTCACAGCACATCTCTGGCAGAGCATCACCTCTTGGCCAAAGTCAGTCACATACATGTCCAGCTCCCAGGTCAGCCTCTGTTATCACCTCATAATTCCACCTTGGGAACTGCCTGCCCAGTGGAGTTGCATAAGGTCTCGATTAGTGGGCTTCTCACACTATCCAGCCCCCTCACCTACCTACCCAAGTGTCTTCTCTCAGGTGACCCCTGCTGGGTCCGGCTCCTGGCTGTCTGTAGAGCTCACTAGTGGACAATACGGAGCTAACAGAAATAACAATGGTAGCTTAATGATGATGATGATGATGATGAATTCACTCAATTCCTGAGTGTTCCCTGTGGAGGTGGAATTTAACCCCAGAAGTACTTTTCCAAGGAAGTGTTATAGTTCCATCACTGATACTTCCTGATAACAACATGGCTAAAAAGTGCAGTTCAGGTATGGATTAGATTAAGGGGTTGTAACACTGGTTCCATACACCATGCCCATTGCTTTACAACCAGCCCACTTCTACCAATATCTATCTATCTATCTATCTAGCTATATATAGCCAGAATTCTTCTTGTCATGGATACAACAAGGTGCTTGAAACATTCCTCAGAGATTCTGGTCCATGTTGACATGATAAGTGCTCTATTAGGTTGACATCTAGTAACTGGAGGCCATTGGAGCACACAACTAAATGTCATATTCTTGAACCAGCTTGAGATGACGTGTGCTTTGTGACATGGCTTGTTGTCCTGCTGGAAGTAGCCATTAGAAGATAGGTAGACAGTGGCCATAAAGAGATGCACATGGTCAGCAACAATACTCAGAGAGACTATGACATTTAAATAATGCTCAATTGCTATTAAAGGGTCTAATGTGTGCCAAGAAAACATTCCAAACTCCATTACACCACCAGCAGCCGGCACAGTTGACACAAGGTAGGATGGATCCACGGATTCATGTTGTTTCCACCAAATTCTGACCCTACTATCTGCATGTGGCTGGCATAGCCTAGTTATAGTACTGGTAAATTTGGGGGGAGCCCATGCTTCTTTTCGCCTTTATTTTACCAGTACCAGCCTAGGCTGGTCATCATCATCATCAGCACCAGGGATAAAGCAGCCATGCCACATACGCTTTCTAGAGACATGTCTGCAGCTACTTCCCCAGTATCTTCTCCAGGTGCAGTACGAGGGAGTGACTGTTAAGAAGATGTTCGTTAAAGCAAAGATTAACATTAAGTTTCTCATCTTCCTGCAAAACAAGAAGATCTTCTGCAGCCAAACAGATGAAGCACAAAGATCTGACTATACTTAGTATTACTTGTACCCCACACTTTACCACCAACTGGCATCCTTGCTTTGTGATCACCGCCCTCTAGTGGATAAAAGATAAACTGCAGTTACTGTATCTGATTTCAAGCATGAATCTTAGACGCTACTTTAATCTAAGAATGAATGTAAATACTGCTGGTTATTAATATAACAAGAAATGTGCTGCTTTGTTTTCATAGAAACTTTAAAATTGACTTTCAGTAAACAGTCTATTGATGGCAGCCGGGTCCTCAAGAAACTGACTTTTAGATGTCAATTAAAATGGAATTTTGCACCAGTCTTGGCCTCTTTATCGTTGTGTAAGAATGTTACCTTGTGGCCCATAACCATGGTAATATGATTCACAATTAGAGGCTGCAGCTATATGACATGAAGCCGGTGACTTTACAGCATTATAACATGCTCTGCCTGTTAAGAATCACTTGGAACAAGATGTGTCTGATGAAGAGATTATAATAAGTTGCTGTATATTTAAATTATTTGTGTAACACAACTTATTGTGCTTCCAGCTGCCATATTGCCTGTCCACTTTAATATTTACACTCATTCCATTATGTCCATAAGATTCCCTTTCTACCAATACAATGCTGATTCAAGATTCACATTTCCGCACTCCGTATCAAATTATAATATATTTATGTAAAGCATCTACAATGTCATCCTCACCTTTACGAAACCACCTAATGCCCTGGCTTAGCTTTCAAAGTCTGAAATCCTAGAATAACCTAGAACTATACAAGTACTCAGAGATCTATTTACTAGGCTGCAATGAGACACAAATCTGGAGAAAACAGCTGTTTTGTCTGGAGAACGGCCATCGCAGCTTCTTTTAATTTATCAAGGGATTAAAGCAGGACAGATCAGAGATTTCTCCTTATTCTGTTATTCTAGATTTGCCTTATTCTGTTAAACACTGGTCACTGCAGTCCCCATAGGCTTCTATGGGGAGTGCGATGTGACCCAACTCTGAGTTAACGATGGCGTTAGCCTACATTATTAATGGACTCCATAGGACTTTATCACTGCCAGAGAAGACAGTCACTGTTCCTTTCTATAGATCGGTGGTAGGTGACTTGTGGCTGCCAGCTGTAGAATAGCTTTAAGTTGCTGACAGAGAACAGGTTATTGGATTATTCTTTAAAGGTAAAATGATAGAACTTGAAATATGGTTTCTTGCACCCAAAAAGTGTTATAACAAACAGCTATGTATATTAATTTCTAAACATTTCCATGGTATAGTTCTCTATTCCTGCTGAGGAAAATAGAGTATTGGTGAGAGATGTAAGACAGTGACTTTGAGTCTGCTGTAACGCCCATTCTCAGTCATGTCATCTCTGCTGCTATATTGAATAGATCTGCTCCTACCTCAGTGAGGGGAAACTAAAACCGTGGTCCACTCGCTCATCATTTCTGTTTCAATTACTGTAACCTTAGCCTCATTGGCCTCCCTTCCTCTTGACTAACCCCCTTCAGTCCATCATGACGCTGCAGGCAACCTACATTTTCTCTCCCGCTGCTCCTCATCTGCTGAAGGGGGCGCTATTATCAAATACAATCATCAAGGTGGCACCATTATTAAATGCAATCATCAAGGGAGCACTATTATTAATTACAGTTATCAAGGGAGTACTATGATTAATTTTGATTATGAAGGGGGCACTATTAATTACAATCATCAAGGGGGCACTATTATTAATTTAGATAATCAAGGGGCACTATTATTAATTACAGTCATCAAGGGGACACTATTATTAATTTAGATAATCAAGGGGCACTATTATTAATTACAATAGTAAAGAAGACACTGTTATTAATTACAATCATCAAGAGGGTACTATTATTAATTACAATCATGAAGGGGCACTATAATTAATTACAATCAAGAGGGAATTATTATTAATTATGATCATCAAGGGGGGCATTATTATTTCTTACAGTCATCAAAGAGGCACTATTATTAACTACAGTCATCAAAGAGGCACTATTATTAATAACAATTATCAAGAGGGCACTATTACAAATTACAATCATGAACAGGGCACTATTATTAATTGCAATCATTAAGTTGGAACTATTATTAATTATAATCATCAAGGGGGCACAATTGTTAAATACAATCATCAAATGGCACTATTTTTACAGTCCTGAAGGGGGGCACTATTATTAATTATGATTATCAAGAGTGCACTATTATTAATTACAATCATCAGGAGAATACTAATATTAGTTACAATCTTCAAGGAGAGCATATATGATTAATTATGATTGTCTAGAGGGTATTATTATTAATTATCATAATCAAAAGGGCACTATTATTAATTACAATCTACAAGGGGGCACTATAATTAATTACAAACTTTAAGGGGCACTATTATTCATTATGATTGTCAAGAGGGCTCTATTATTAATTACAATCATAAAGGAGATACTATTATTTATTACAGTTATTAAGTGGGGCACTTTTATTAATTACAATCATCAATAGGGCACTTTTATTAATTACAGTCATCAAGGTGGTACTATTATTAATTACAGTTATCAATGGTGCACTATTATCAATTATGATCATCAAGAGGGTACTATTATTAGTTAGTTATCAAGAGGGTACTATTATTTATTACAATCATCAAGGGTGTATGATTGTTAATTACAGTCATCAAGGGGGGCACTACAATCAATTTCGATCAGCAAGAGGCCACTATCATTAATTTTGATAATCAAGTGGGCACTATTATTAACTACAATCAAAAGGGCACTATTTATAATTATGATTATCAAGAGGGCACTATTATTAATTACTATTATTTATTTTGATTGTGAAGAAAGCACTATGATTAGTTACAGTCATTAAGGGAGCACTATTATTAATTACTGTCATTCAAAGGGCACTATCATTAATTACAGTCATTAATGGGGAACTATTATTAATTATAATCTTCAAAATGGGCACTATTATTAATTTCAACTGTTAAGACGGCACTATTATTAATTACAGTCATCAATAGGGCACTTTTATTAATTACAGTCATCAAGGTGGTACTATTATTAATTACAGTTATCAAGGGTGCACTATTATCAATTATGATCATCAAGAGGGTACTATTATTTATTAAAATCATCAAGGGTGCATGATTGTTAATTACAGTCATCAAGGAGGGCACTACAATCAATTTCGATCAGCAAGAGGCCACTATCATTAATTTTGATAATCAAGTGGGCACTTTTATTAACTACCATCATCAAAAGGGCACTATTTATAATTATGATTATCAAGAGGGCACTATTATTAATTACTATTATTTATTTTGATAGTGAAGAAAGCACTTTTATTAATTACAGTCATCAAGGGGGCACTATTATTAATTACTGTCAATCAAAGGGCACTATTTCTAATTAGAGTCATTCATGGGGAACTATTATTAATTATAATCTTCAAAATGGGCACTATTATTAATTTCAACTGTTAAGAGGGCACTATTATTAATTACAGTCATCATGGGGGTACTTTTATTAATTACACTCATCGAGGGGGCAATATTATTATTTACAATAATCAAGAGGGCAATATTATTAAGTACAGTAAGCAATGGGCCACTATTATTATTTTTGATAATCAAGGGGCATTATTATTAATTACAGTCATCAAAGGGGCAATATTATTATTATTTATGGTTATCAAGAGGGTACTATTTTTAATAACAGTTATCAAGGGGCCACTATTATTAGTTTAGATAGTCGAGGGGGTACTTTTATTAATTGAGATTATCAAGGTGGTACTGTTTTTAATTACAGTTGTCAAGGGGGTACTATTGTTACAGTCACTAAGGAGCACTTTTGTTAATTACAATCTTAAAGGGGATACTACTATTACAATTATCAAGGGGGCACTTTTATTAATCATAATCACCAATAGGGCAATTTATTCATTACAGTCATCAAGGTGGTACTATTATTAATTACAGTTATCAAGGGGGGCACTATTAATAATTACAATCAAGAGGACACTATTATTAATTACAGTTATCAAGTGGGCACTATTATTAATTACAATTTTCAAGGGATGCACTATTATTAAGTTTTTCAAGGGGGCACTTTTATTAACTACAATCATCAATAGTGCCTTTTTATTAATTACAGTCATCAAGGCGATATTAAATACAGTTATCAATAGGGCACTATTATAAATTACGATCATCAAGAAGACACTACTATTAGTCATCAAGAGGGTACTATTATTCATTACAGTCATCATGGGTGTATGATAATTAATTACAGTCATCAACGGAGGCACTACAATCAATTACGATCAGCAAGGTCACAATTATTAATTTTGATCAAGGGGGCACTATTATTAACTACCATCATCAAAATGGCACTATTTGTAATTACAATCATCAAGAGGGTACCATTATTAATTACTATTATTCAGTTTGATCATAAAAAAGGCACTATGATTAATTACAGTCATCAAGGGGGACACTATTATTAATGTCGATCATTAAGGGGGGTACTATTATAAATTACTGTCATCAAAAGGGCACTATTATTAATTACAGTCATTAAGAGGGCACTTTTATTAATTATGATCATCAAGAGGGCACAATTATTAACTACAATCATCAAGGAAGCACTATTATTAATTACAATCTTCAAAATGGGCACTGTTAATTTTGAGTTTTAAGAAGGCACTATTATTAATTACAGTCATCAAAGGAGTACTATTATTAACTACATTCATCAAGAGACCATATTATTATTTCAACCATCAAGAGGGCAATATTATTAATTACAGTAAGCAATCACTATTATTATTTTCGATAATCAAGGGGGCACTTGATATTAATTCTGATCATCAAGGTGGCACTATTATTAATTATAGTTATCAAGTGGGCAATATTATTATTATTTACGATCATCAAGAAAGCACTATTATTAATTACAATCATCAAGGGGCACTATTATTAATCAAGATCATCAAGGTGGCATTATTATTAGTTCATCAATGGAGCACTATTATTAATTATAACCATCAAGCGGTCTCAATTAATAATTTTGATCAAGGGGGCACTATTATTAGTTAGTCATAAAGGAGGGTACTATTAATAATTAGTCATCAAGCAGGGAACTATTATTAATTACAATCATCAAGAGGCTCTATTATTAATTAAGATTATCAAGGGGGCATTAAATGTTATTGTAAATCATCAAACCCCTACCCCGCCAGAACCAGGCTTAGGAAATCTGTGGGGCTTCATTAAAACTTTTAAACTTGCAATGTGTCGTCATGATAACACTTCAGCCAGGCAGAATTATAGTATAATGCTATAGCTAACAATATCATTAATGTAACCTAGGTGGCCTTTTGTGGAAGGGTTCAGCCATTCCCTTCAGTAATGGGTTATGATGGTGAATGTTTCCTTACAGTACTATAAGACTATTACATTCATGACAAGTTGTTTTTACAGCTGCGCTACCGCTCTGGAGCTGCTATATGTTGCATTTTTTTCTGATCAGCTTGGGCAGCTGGATGGGGACAACAGTAGGACAGCCCCCATTCCTCTGAAAAGTTGGTTGCATGCTGGATATTGCCATATAGAGGTAGTACACAGCTACTAAGTTAAAATAAGAAGTGCATCTTCCTGCGCACAGTGCACATGAGCGCCACTTAGCCCCATCTGTACTCTTCCTTCGGGGGGGGGGCACCTCTCCCCGTGTGTCCCACTTCATCCCTCTTATCACATTTCACCACTTTCTTCTACTATTTGCTCTCCACAAGACACTTTATCCCTGTGTACAACCGTGTCCAACGCCACATAGCTGATCCTAATGATGGCACCACTTAGGTGACCCAGAGGATGGCAGAACATAGGTAACCCTAAGGATGGCGGAACATAGGTGTCTCTAAGGACGTTGTCACATAGGTGACCCTAAGGATGGTGCCACATAGGTGAGCCTAATGATGGTTCCACATAGGTGACAATAATGATGGCAGAACACAGGTGACCTTAAGGACGGCAGAACATAGGTGACCCTAAGGATGGTGGAACACAGATGACCCTAAGGACGGTGGAACATAGATGACCCTAAGTATAATGCCACATAGGTGACCCTAAGGATGGCACCACTTAGGTGACCCAAAGGATGGCAGAACAGAGGTGTCTCTAAGGACGTTGTCACATAGGTGACCCTAAGGATGGTGCCACATAGGTGACAATAATGATGGCAGAACACAGGTGACCTTAAGGATGGCGGAACATAGGTGACCCTAAGGATGGTGGAACACAGATGACCCTAAGGACGGTGGAACATAGATGACCCTAAGTATAATGCCACATAGGTGACCCTAAGGATGGCGGAACATAGGTGACCCTAAGGACGGTGCCACATAAATGACCCTAAAGATGACGACACATAGGTGACCCTAATTATGGTGAAACACAGGTGACCCTAATGTTGGTGGAACAATGGTGACCCTAATGATGGTGGAACACAGGTGACCCTAATGTTGGTGGAACAATGGTGACTCTAATGATGGTGGAACATAGATGACCCTAATGATGGTGGAACACAGGTGACCCTAATTATGGTGAAACACAGGTGACCCTAATGTTGGTGGAACAATGGTGACCCTAATGATGGTGGAACACAGGTGACCCTAATGTTGGTGGAACAATGGTGACTCTAATGATGGTGGAACACAGGTGACCCTAATGTTGGTGGAACAATGGTGACCCTAATGATGGTGGAACACAGGTGACCCTAATGTTGGTGGAACAATGGTGACCCTAATGATGGTGGAACACAGGTGACCCTAATGTTGGTGGAACAATGGTGACTCTAATGATGGTGGAACATAGATGACCCTAATGATGGTGGAACACAGGTGACCCTAATTATGGTGAAACACAGGTGACCCTAATGTTGGTGGAACAATGGTGACTCTAATGATGGTGGAACATAGATGACCCTAATGTTGGTGGAACACAGGTGACCCTAATGATGGTAGAACACAGGTGACCCTAATGATGGTGGAACACAGGTGACCCTAATGATGGTGGAACATAGATGACCCTAATGTTGGTGGAACACAGGTGACCCTAATGATGGTAGAACACAGGTGACCCTAATGATGGTGGAACACAGGTGACCCTAATGATGGTGGAACATAGATGACCCTAATGATGGTGGAACACAGGTGACCCTAATGATGGTGGAACACAGGTGACCCTAATGTTGGTGGAACACTGGTGACTCTAATGATGGTGGAACATAGATGACCCTAATGATGGTGGAACATAGATGACCCTAATGATGGTGGAACATAGATGACCCTAATGATGGTGGAACACAGGTGACCCTAATTATGGTGAAACACAGGTGACCCTAATGATGGTGGAACATAGATGACCCTAATGATGGTGGAACACAGGTGACCCTAATTATGGTGAAACACAGGTGACCCTAATGATGGTGGAACATAGATGACCCTAATGATGGTGGAACACAGGTGACCCTAATTATGGTGAAACACAGGTGACCCTAATTATGGTGGAACATAGATGACCCTAATGATGGTGGAACACAGGTGACCCTAATGATGGTGGAAAACAGGTGACCCTAATGTTGGTGGAACACAGGTGACCCTAATGATGGTGGAAAACAGGTGACCCTAATGATGGTGAAACACAGGTGACCCTAATGATGGTGGAACATAGATGACCCTAATGATGGTGGAACACAGGTGACCCTAATGTTGGCGGAACATAGGTGACCCTAAGGACGGTGCCACATAAATGACCCTAAAGATGACGACACATAGATGACCCTAATGATGGTGGAACACAGGTGACCCTAATGTTGGTGGAACAATGGTGACTCTAAGGACGGCAGCTGCACAGTCTTCTGAATTTAATCATTTGTGCTGAATGACAGAATAGTAAACTTTAAATACATTATGGGTCCTATTCCTCAAGCACAAGCCCATTAATAGATGCACAGATGGGGTTTGAGACGC
The DNA here is from genome assembly GCF_038048845.1 of Mixophyes fleayi. Taxonomy (NCBI): domain Eukaryota; kingdom Metazoa; phylum Chordata; class Amphibia; order Anura; family Limnodynastidae; genus Mixophyes; species Mixophyes fleayi. Next base: position 151,381,020 of record NC_134408.1, on the reverse strand, counting down.
TGTCAGTCAGAGATTCCTCATTGAAGATTTTGCATGTACTAAGATGTAGATTTATCAAAGTGGGTAAAGACGTTTTTTTCCGACTATACATCAAAACGGCAGTGATGACCCCGCTTGCATGTGAGATCCACCAGTAAAAGTGTTGTCCATGCAAATGTAACAATTATTACGCAGTATATGTCCTGTTATCTCTGGATAGTCTGAGAGGCTTCTGCCTAGAAACCTTCAAAACAGTTTTGATACTTACCTGTTTATTCGATCATAATGTACCCCTACCTTCATAGTACCTGAATGCTTAGCTCCTTTGTCTGTATTCTGTTAATCTTGTATTTGTTTATTTTATATCATGTATTTTTATTCTACAAACATAAAGTACTTCGAGTCCTATTGGCACAAGCATGTATTTTTTACTTTTTTATTTACATACTATGATATATTTTTTGCAATGTTCTCTTCAATTAGAAAATGGTAAATCCATAAACAAATCCGATATTATTCCTGTGCATTATCTGGAAAAGTATAATCATTCCAGTCATTTATTTAATTCGCTTTGAAGACAAAAAAAATAAATGAAAGAACGGTATAATTTGATGTCTGATGTAAATGCAAAGTAAAGTGTTTTTAATACAGTACATATCCCAAAAGTCCAGATTTTGCATGGGCAGAAGTAGTATGACCTGTCAGATTGGGACACGGTCATATGGGGGGTAGGAGGTTTAGTGGATTGAGGCTCTGGCAGATGGATTAGTGAGTGGGCTGTGTGGATTGGGGTAAGAAACACACAATGGCCCACTGTGTTGGGATTGTAGTGAAGACGTGAGCGATAATGAGAGCCTTCCATTAAATCGGACTCAATATTTACATATCATCATGCAACTTTTGTACTAATCATATTCAGTGGAGTGATGGGGGTCAGATGCACGTAAGTGACCCATGGTACTACACCAACAAGGTCCAAGATTGCGGGGGGAGCAAATACAAAATACCGGGGCCCAGGGGAACTAGCCTTCATGTGTAGTGGAAGGAGTCACCAACCTGGTGTGGCCCTACCCTGTTCAGTGATTATCGAAGGAGGTCCCAAGAAGTTGTTGTTATGTGGACTGACATTTCTCATGTCGTCCCTCTACACTACCCTGAAACATTGACAACAACATGCTATTTTGCATAATTGAAATCCTCAGTTGAAGTGCAGACAGTCACGGTGGGTGCGATATTAACAGAGAAATAGATGGGTTGGCTATTCAGGTTATGGGATTTATTGCTGAAAGAGACATCATCTTCTAAATATCTGTTAGCATATACAGTTTCCGGACAGTTGCTGGGTGAACAGTCTAGATGTTGTAGTGTTACAATACATTATATGGATCTAAGCGTAAAACAGGGCATTATATTATTATGTGGGTACCCTTAAATTTTATTGTTGTAAAGAGAAAGAATTTATAAAACATGATGGAATCACATACATACAATGTCACACTCAGAAAATCCAACAAATCCCTCAAAAGAAAAATATTGAGAAAACCTTTATATAAACTGATAACTGAGTATATAAAAGGGGCAGATGGGCAATCATCCCAAAGGAATCGTACCCTAAATATGTGTCTGGAAGACTACGAGGATAAGTTTGAGAAGGTGACTATAATGTTCTAGGACGAGGGTGTTGGAACTTTCCAGCCTAATACAATGTTGCATGAAAAGAGGAACTGAAATATGCGTTCGTCCCACCAGGGATCAAACCCTCATCAGGACCAGGAGGATCACTAAGAGAAGGACCTACAGTCAAGTCAGCAGCTTGTTTCCATAAAGCTATAATAGTGGGACATTACGTAGAGAACATAACCTTCTCCATCTTATGGCATTTAAGGAAAAGGGCAGACACCTCTGGATTTATCGTGTGCACTCATGCTCAGATACAATATATTAGATAATATCACCCTGGTATAGCCCCATGTAGAACTGGCCATGGGGAGATTCGAGCCATCAGCCTATTTGACATGGAGGTATGGGCTGTGCATTCTACATGGTAGTCTATCAGTGCTAGAACCGCAAATAAAGGTTTACCAGTGCTGGCAGGTTCCAGGAAAGAACCACTTGGATAGGGTATCTATCAGCGACACACCATGTCTGCCCAAACTGCTTACTCCTGAGAGGATTGGCCATGAGGTAGAAGCTGAAGTCAAAGGATTGTAGCGAGTAGAATACTGATGGATGAAGTCAAAGTCTAGGGATTGTAGAAGGTAGAATAGTGATAGACGAAGCTAAAGTCTAGAGATTGGAGAAGGTAGAATAGTGATGAGCAAAGCCAAAGTCTAGGGATTAGAGAATGTAAAATACTGATGGACAAAGCCAAAGTCTAGGGATTGGAAAAGGTAGAAAAGCGATGGACGAAGCCAAAGTCTAGAGATTGGAGAAGGTAGAATACTGATGGACGAAGCCAAAATCAAGGGATTGGAGAAGGTGGAATAGTGATGGACGAAGCCAAAGTCTAGAGATTGGAGAAGGTAGAATAGTGATGAGCAAATCCAAAGTCTAGGGATTGGAGAAGGTAAAATACTGATGGACAAAGCCAAAGTCTAGGGATTGGAGAAGGTAGAAAAGCGATGGACGAAGCCAAAGTCTAGAGATTGGAGAAGGTAGAATACTGATGGACGAAGCCAAAGTCTAGGGATTGGAGAAGGTAGAATAGTGATGGATGAAGCCAAAATCAAGGGATTGGAGAAGGTGGAATAGTGATGGATGAAGCCAAAGTCAAGGGATTGGAGAAGGTGGAATAGTGATGGACGAAGCCAAAGTCAAGGGATTGGAGAAGGAAGTAGTGTAAGGGACATAGCCGAGGTCAAAGGATTGGAGAAGGAAGAATCATGATGTACAGTCCAACAAGACAAGTCTTCTTCAAAGCATAAGCAGAGAAATCCAAAACAAAATTTTGCTCCTGCAAAGGTTTGGTAGAACTGAGGGATTTTATAAAGGCTACAAACAGGTGAGATAAATTGTTCTGATTGACTTGACCTTTTCACTGAAGGGCTGATCGCAGAGTAAAGAAAGCTATGTAGTAGTCCAGGTGACCTATTTATTAAGATTATAACCATGTGGAAATTAAGCACATTTAGGTATCAGGGCTATTTCAGAAAAGCCTTATGCAAAAGATATCAGAACTTAGCTTTTCAGAGCTTGACCCTGAATGTTAGCAGCTATAGTCTATGCGCTACAGCATCACTGGAGAGGGACCTCCAAATCCCTCCCGGCAGGCTGGACTGTGCCATGAGGCCTGATGTTCCGTCTTTCACCAGTTGCGTATCAGAGAAGTGACAATGGGGACAGTCATCACCGGGACAGCCTCTTATCAGAACACTTACCAACATGATTTTAATGGGAAACTGCTTTGTTAAGTTATCTGTCATCACTGCGAATAACATTATTTAACAGGGAAGGGTTGCTCATAACGTTAAATAGGCCCCAAGGTGGGGTATTGCTGTTCTTAGCGGAGTGTTAGTTACAGGAATTGAGAGGTGTTTGTAGCTGTCATCTGGAGACAGTGCTGTGAATCATCACAGTAATTGTTTTCTGACAGATGTTATCTGGAGCTAGTATTATAAATCATCACAGATATCGGGGTTTGATTTTTCATCAAAGTATTTGAGTATGTTTTTTTAGGACAGATTATGGCAGGCTGAGGTTTTCACTCCATTGGTAGATACCCCTTAAATCAACTCATAGTTGGCTGTGCGCACGTTTAGTAGGGTACTTGATCTGACATATATTTATAGCATATTAAACACATTACAAAGGAAGTCATCAATAGAATGTTTCTCTCTGTCCAAAACTATAAAGTTTCCCCCAATTGCTGAAAATGTTAGTTTACAAACTGTCAAATCATCGTCCGTTATTATGTGATTATTCTTATTTCTGTACTATTATAAGTATTACCCTGACAAAGTAAAGAATTATTAAAAACACACAATGTTAATATTGAGCTATATTTAGGAACATAACACAGGAATCTTTCTGAGCATATAACCATAATTCATAAATATGTTCTCAATTCCTCTTCTATTGCACTGAAGTGGCAAATGTTTGTTCCTCTTTTCAACCACAACGGAACAATAATCTGAGCTAGAACTGTCTGTTGCAACTAATAACACTGAATCTTTCCTTTCTCCTAAAGGAAAATGTTCATAACAAATGCTCAGATGCTTCCCCAACCCACGCTCACCCGGCAGTTAGTGTGACAATCTCTCACAACCCCAGAACTCACCACATTTGGAAAATGCTGTACATTGGTTTTCATCCTACTGTCTGACTGACTTTACCCAAAGTTTCTCTTCAACCCGTTTCATTGATCCTACACTGGTGTATCACATCATCTGCAGCCATCTGCTTCGTAATATCTTTTGTGGAAATGTATCTTGTCTTACACTATCTAATTCAAACAATAAAAATGATATGGTTTTTCTCAAACACAGACTTCGACTATTGAAATTGGCTAACGTCAAGCAGACAAGAACAGTATCTACCTTTTATATGTGTGTTTAACGTGCAAGACGTGGTAAGATCACTTTAGGTGCACAATATATTAAGTTAAAGTGTAATGAATGAATATGTATAAGAGAAGATGAATCATCAACAGTTCCCAAGTTCCTAAATAATGACAATCCATAAACTTTCCCCATAATTTTATTTAAAGGCAAAGGAAATTGCTAAAAATAAAATATTTTGTTGGAAGTATCAATAAGGCTCTAAATTCTGGAATTTGCAGCTCCACACAGTAACAGGTAACAGTATGTACTAATACGTGATAATCGCTGGTGGTTCTCATTTCCAAGTCCCAAGTTTTGAAGATTTGTTTGTGGAAATTTTTGTTTTTGATGGTGTCCAGTTTTTTTTTTTCTACTATGCTCAGTTGCCCAGGACTAATCCTATCATTTTGATTGCTGAAGCAGTTCCCAGTGTGAGATACAACTTCAATTAAATAAATGGATACTAGTGGCAGAATCATTTACTGCAGCAAAGTTACTTCAAGTTACAGGACTGGTTAAATCTGATGATGTGATGTCTAAACTGAAAAAAACGCCATATCTGTCAGTCCATACGACACCATGAAACCTCCCTCCTAGAACCTAGATTTCAGACTAAATAACTTACTTTTACAGAATTTCCCAGATGCAGATTGTCAGAGGTGTGACCGTGTGAGTGCTCAGAGAGTCAGCAGAGGGCGCTCAACTACCACAGAATGAATAAATGGGATCTACAGTACATGTGCCTTGGTGATGATTGGACGATTCATGCACAGGGGCTGGGTCAGTGACATGACTATATTATATATCCCAGTGTTGTAAAGCTGTTTGAGGAGCTTCAGCTGTCTGCAGCAGAGTGCAGAGGTACTTACTGTTCACAGCTGCAGTAGATTGTTGGGGTAACTCTGACACATTTAGTTTTGGGGTTTAGTTCTACTTTAAGCCATATTTCAAACAACTGGCTAATCAGAGACACAACACAGAATTTTAGTTTGGGGCAGTCTTGTACTGAAAAGAGGGTTACAAATATCAAGACAACTCCATTATTATTATAGTTTTATTTATATAGTGCCAATCATATTATGCTTCCCTGTGTAACTATAATATGTGTGACTGCAGAGTACAGAACGCCATCAGTGCCTCACACTGCAGAGAACCAGAGTTCCAGAAGGGAGGAACCAGTTCTACAATTCTAGTGTCAAACGCTGCATTTTATTTTCTTTTTTAGTGAATGTCTCATCTAACTGCCCCCTGAATCTTGTAGCCTGATACACCTGCACATTATAGGTTTACAAAACCCTTTGGGGTGGGGATATGGCCCACAATAAAATATAGCAAGAAATAGTAATTAGTAGTTTACTGAAAGCTAGCACAGCTATCCCAGATCATTTCAATGCAATAACATACATAGGGCACATTTACCAACAACCGCATCAAACGAAAAATATTTTCAACCCTTACCGCATTCATAAGGATTGAACTATTTCTCATATTTATGATAAAACTTCAGCAGGGGCAGCAGTCACCATAAACTGCTGTCCCTGTGAAGTTATAGACTTACCTTATCACTGCCTCTTCCTTCCCGAAGCTTCTGTGTGATCCGCAGCAGCCTTGTGTGCAGGCTCCGTCTGACAACTTGGGGCATGCGCACAAGAATATGTGCTTCACTACTGCAGAGAGCGGTGTGTGATGTGCACATGTGCTGCAGAGCTCTGCTCTGCGGAGCGGTGTGATGTGCACATGCGCTGCAGAGCTCTGCTCTGCGGAGCAGTGTGATGTGCACATGCGCTGCAGAGCTCTGCTCTGCGGAGCAGTGTGTGACGTGCACATGTGCTGCAGAGCTCTGCTCTGCGGAGCGGTGTGTGACAGTGCACATGTGCTGCAGAGCTCTGCTCTGCGGAGCGGTGTGTGACGTGCACATGTGCTGCAGAGCTCTGCGGAGCGGTGTGTGACGTGCACATGCGCTGCAGAGCTCTGCTCTGCGGAGCGGTGTGTGACGTGCACATGTGCTGCAGAGCTCTGCTCTGCGGAGCGGTGTGTGACAGTGCACATGTACTGCAGAGCTCTGCGGAGCGGTGTGTGACGTGCACATGTGCTGCAGAGCTCTGCGGAGCGGTGTGTGACGTGCACATGCGCTGCAGAGCTCTGCTCTGCGGAGCGGTGTGTGACGTGCACATGTGCTACAGAGCTGAACAGTGCTGAAAATAGCAGAAACGGTAATACGGCAGCCTGAGCTGCGTACATTACCGTATGTGTAAAAGCATTTTCATTCATTGTTAAATTGTGGTACGTAACAATCCCCATAGACATCTATGGGGGCTGATATGTATTACGAATAAAAGTGCAAAGCAACAGTTATCTATGATATCTGCTGCGGTGCACTGTTGATAGATTAGGCAAATACTTCAATTGGCATCTATTCCCCAAAAACAGCCATTATAGGGGAATTACCGTAACATGAAAATTAGGTTTAAAATTTAGTCCCCTTAATCTCTATATTTCAGCTCAGTTGGGTGTAATGAGCTGATTGGCCACAAGGTGTCCCTGTTATTACACTAAACTTTAGGTCACATTAAGGACTTATTGAATGTCTGTATAAATACCTGTAACATGATCTGCAGCACTGTGCAAGTGTGCCATATTCAGCTTTATTTTGTGTTCTTTCAAATAAAATAACCCCTAATTCAGGGGGTATAAAATTATTTAAACACATTGAGAGTTTCATCTGACCCAGCTGAGTTATGTTATCATCAGTGTGAATCTGTGAATTCTCAGGGGTACCAGGAGGGGCCCAGCGCTAATCAGCATTAGGATGGTCAGCTCTAGGTGTGCGGATCCAATTGTTTGTTCGTGTGTCTCCCCCCCCCCCCCCCTCCCCAGACTACCGAGCACAATGCGAAGTAAGCTGCGCGGTTAGAGAATGGGAGGGAGGGATAAAAAAAAATAGAAAAAAAAATTATTTTACATTCTGACAATCAAGAAACTGCACAGTTGCCTAATCTCCCGGGATTTCCAGGAGACTCCCAAATTTCTAGGAGTCCACCCGGACTCCCAGGAGAACATTGTGACACTTCTCAGCTATAAAGTAAAATGTGTTGTCGTCTGTGTAATAGTAACCAATAATACAGCATAACATATATTCTGTTATAAAAATAATAATAATTATAATAATAAACATCAATATATCAACCTTTTATCCTACTTATATGTTCACATGCAGAGTGTTTGCTTTACATTTTGTACAAATAATTAATAAAACTCTGGAACCATGTTCCCAACATAACAGTTTCATACATATTTAAGGTGAAAGGCCATCTTAAGTGAGTGTTGTTCCTGAAAATAGTTTCTTACAGAAACAGTCCTCATTGCTTGCGATAAGACATATTGGAGTCATCACCCGCCAGACAGACATCCCAGGAAAGTGATCCTACTAAGTGTTTATTAAAGGTTCAAACAACACAGCTCACTGGAATCAGAAGACCAGAGTCTGTGATAAAGGTTATTACAAAAGGTAAATCACATTCCGGTGCGAAAATGATTCCCCTCAATTGGGGGAGAATATGTTGAAGCAATTGATCTTAATCTCTCTCGGCTCATAGTGACAGGAGAGTTAATGAGCTATTCTGGTAAAACCTGATAAATTAGACACAATTATAGAGGTATATATTATTTACAATCGCAGTGTGATATGGAGACATACACAGAATAGAGATTCCCATCTCCGCCAGTAGGGGTCACTAATCTTTTACACGAGGAGCAGCAAAGTCATTATATTTGTACTTTGTCATGTTACATCCAACAGAAGTTTTTTTTCTGTGTTTAAAACCACCATAAGCCACTTAATGATGACTCCCAGAGCTGGAGTACCCGCTCATAGGTGTGTATTAAAGTTTTATTTTAACTTTTCTCCAGAGCAGGTTATTAGGAGACTGCTGATTGGACAGACCGCACCATTCACCCAATCAGCAGCCTCCTAACAACCTGCAAGGTCCCTTATTTTTTAGGTTGTTCGCAGGGGTCTGAAGATGTTGCGCCAAGGACTGTTTGGGGAAAACTGTTAGGCGACTGTAGTGCGCCTTTGAATCACCGACTTCTTTTCTGTTATTCACTTTGCATTATGTTGTACACTGTACAATGAGTGTTGGTTATTGGTTGTTTCTAATCAAGAACGCAAATAAATGTAAAAAAAAATAAATGTTCGATAGACCAGAAGCTGAGCCCCGGGGGGATCTCATTGCTGATACAGGGAGGATATTTTTGGTCAGACCTAATTGACTTATTTATTGCATTCTGCAGAGATCTAAATACAGCAGAGGATCTCCGGAACTAAAATGCAACATTAAAATCAAACAGGACGGATGGACGGTCATTTGTTTTCCTCTCTCCTGATCTGATACAATGTTACCACTTCTACTCCTCATCTGAAACCCAGGAAATGCTGGGATGGGGCTTTTCCCTAGAAACATCCCGAGGGATTCAAGTTGGTAGGGCTTCCTTCCATCCGTACTCTGTTGTCATGTAGACTTTCTTTTGCTGGATCAATGGGCGACAGCAGTTTTTCCCTCGGCCATCCCTGTGAAAAATGAAATGAAGTTCAAGAGGTCGCCGGCTCTTTCTTTGTTAGAACTTCCCTTGAAAGAAAGACAAAAAAAAAAAAAACAGGGACAAACAATGAAAGAAAAACATAAGTAGGACCCTTCTTACAAGGGCTGATGTTATGAGAACGTTTCCCAGTGAAGCGCCTCTGCTCTGTGTTTCTCAGGAGAGGATACCTATTCCCAAGCTTTCCCCGGGGGAGGGCAGCTTTATGTTATATTAAAAAAGCAATTAAGCGGTGTGTATGCTGCTGGCAGAGCGGCTGCGCAGTATGTGTCGCCATTAAAGGATTGAATTTGATGATTTTTAAACTTCAAACATATGGGGCGCAACGCCTACGTATGAGGCAAGTGTCCCCCGATTTTTTACACATCCAGTGTTAAATACGGACAGTATCAAGAATATTTGATCACGTTTAAAGAGGATTTATCCCCATCTTTTGTTTTGTACATGATTTTTCACTGGAGGTAATCTGAGCAGAGCTCTTGGGGGCATATACAATTTGGTTTCTGGTCCATGGGATCGCGCCGGAACGGGCCGCAAAGTTAATCCACAGTACCGCAATGGGATGCGAATGAAAATCCACGTTATTGCGATACCGTATTACCGGAAATACTGCGCAGGTTCTGAGGTAACGCGCGTTACAGCGGACCTGAAACCTAATTGAATATGCCCCTTGGTGTAGCCCAGAGGCAGGCTGGGCTGGGGGGGCGTCTGCCCCCTGGGCCAGTCACATAATGGGCTATCTTGGATTGGGTCACCTGCATTTTTTCGGTGGTGATGGAGTGATCGGTGCTGTAAACACCGACACTCTTTAATTCTCCAAAATTATTCCTATACTGAACAGAGCGACGAAGAAAAAATAACTACTTACTAGTAAAAAGACAAAGAGTAAATCCGATCGTGACTATTGTAAATGACGTCACTTACAGCTGCGACTTACAAAGTTCCGAATTTAAAGCGGCAACGCACGGAACCAGGTAAGTATTAGGGTGACATTACCAGTTAGGGGTAGGGTTAGGGTTAGGGGTATTAACCCTAAGTCCTAACCCCTACCCCTAACCATATTAGTGGTAGGGGAACGCTAACCTACCTCTATTAGTCGGGTCGGTTAGCATGCTAAACAGCCTGAATAACAAGCTAATTGCTGGATCTTCTCCCTGGTAAACGGGCTGGGTGGGATTTTTTCTTCACTACAGACTATATCACAGCCTATAATTACTGAGGGGTCCTGCCACCTCTTTAATCAAAACCAGGGAAGGAAAGATGTAATAAAACATGGCATGTGATCACCTTATACGTAGGGAGGAAAGATAACGCTTCGCTAAGACCCAGTGTCGCTAATATTCCCAACTGTAAATCCACGCCCCATAGCATGGCAAACTGGTGTTTAGATATTACATCTCACCCAGCTGCCGTAAATCTGAGGCACAAGGCACTAAATTAACATTTTTATCCTCCCTTCCAGAGGTGAAGTGGAAGTGCAGAGGGTGGCGTGGCCCCAGAATTCACGCCATTTTGGCCACGCCCTCCATGACTCGATGTAGCAATTGCTTAATTTTACCGCTGGTGAAAGTGAAGCAGGATAAAGCGAATCGCATCCATTACTAGGATGCAGGAGAATGGCTTGGTCTCCCAGGAGTCCGAGAGACCTACCTGGAATTCGGGAATGTCCTGGACATTTCGGGTTAGAGGGGAAGTATGCACTAAGCTCTTACCTCCACTGTGAGAAGGTTACAAGTAAACTTTAAAGGAAACAAATCTTCCAACAATAAAAATGATCTGAACGCTGGATAAAGGACTTGGCTGTATAACATAAGCGCATTTTGCAGGAAGTAATGTCCTGTCGCAGAAAATCAGGGTGGTTTAGATGAGTCCTGTGAGAGTCACCTGGGCACGTCCCTTCATTTGGGGCTTATTCAAAAACCTGCTGCAAAGAGCAACCATGTCCTGTAACTCATAGCAACCAACTACTTTTATGTCTCTGTCACTGAACATTTAATAATACAACAGCTGCTATGTTACTTCCTCTGCTGAAATAAATATCAACCATAAACTGCAATAAAACAATGTCACATTGAGGCCACATCAACACGAAAATAATCATCAGTTCTGCAATCCCAGTATTTTCTCCAGCTGCATTTGCAGACTTGGAATATGTGACAGTGTTTCACAGAAATATGGTAGCGCACATTTAGTAACTATATTTTCCCCTGCAGGTTTTTCACCAGATTGCTGAGTAAATATATAATACATTTTAGTAAATGTGTTCCATGCCCCATGTTGTCCTGATGGCATGACGTGTTTTGTCTCTGCTGTGCTCACCAAGCGTTTCACTCTTTTCAGCTTGAGTGCACCCACTCAGGCCGGCTGTAAATCAGAATACAGGATGTGTATGTGTCACCGAAATGCAGTGTGTGACAATGTAAAATTAAGAGGTAACTGCGGGGACTGGTGGCCGATTGTCCTTCTCCCATTTTCATTTGCAAACCAAGTGCTCAACTGTTTTGCTTACAGGAACTATTGTCCTCCAAAGGCGACCATTGTGGATATCATTCATCCCAGCTACGTGTGTGTCCTGGCTAAGCCTGGCAGAACATGGGGGCAATCCAAGCCCCTTTTTTTGGGTTCATCACACAGTTTGAAGCACCAGGAGATTGTTGTAGTACTTAAGACCTGACAAACGGTTTCTCTTTTCATTGTTTTGCTATAAACCGATTTACGGTTCCACGCGGGTAGGCCCTCCAGGGTCTCACATGTGAACAATCAGGACATATTAGTGAGGAGAAGGCCAGGGGTGGGTGGGGGGTTTATGCAAGAAGGATTAAAGTGATATCTCAGCTCTTACTTCCAGAGCAGCTCCATCCTGAAGCCAATGGGAGAATCGGCTGATACTCTGGGAGTATTTGTCTACTGGGTGAAATCCGCTCCATTCTTGGTCCATTTGGACGGACGTCTGCCCAAGCTAAACTCTACTAGTTACTATGACTTGTCCCTATTTTAGTTTCTATGTTCAGAGTGAGAAGATGGCGATAGCTTCATACAAAGACTCATGTAGAGCTGGATGCGATTTCCGACTAAAACACCAGTGCACATTTTGTTCAAAAAAATACACCTACCTACTATGCCAAGTCGAACGCAGCAGATAAGTTTCCTGGCAGACGTTTCTACGACTGCGTCCAGTTCTACGCCAGTCACATTACTTGAACACTTCCTTATTGCACTTTGCCTATGTTTGTATGCTGCTTGCCTTTCCCCATCTCTCTCTATAAGTGTAAGGAGTCCTATAGACACAAGATGTGAATGACAGTAACAGCTCCGGCACCCTGCCATATATAAGGACAGTGACACCTCCGGCACCCTGCCATATGACAGTAACAGCTCCGGCACCCTGCCATATAAGGACAATGTCAGCTCCCGCACCCTTCCATATAAGGACAGTGACAGCTCCGGCACCCTGCCATATAAGGACAGTGACAGCTTCGGCACCCTGCCATATGACAGTAACAGCTCCGGCACCCTTCCATATAAGGACAGTGACAGCTCCGGCACCCTGCCATATAAGGACAGTGACAGCACCGGCACCCTGCCATATAAGGACAGTGAAGAGGGTATGATTGAGCAGACTCTTGTATTATGGAGGAAATTCTTCTATGGGCTCAGGAAATGGGTCAATGTATCTAAAAGGGATTATTCAACTAAATCTGTCCTGATAGTAAAACTGCTGTACAGCGCTGTGGAATTGGTGGCGCTATATAGGTGATGATGATGATTATAAATGGAGAAATTGAAATTTATTGAGCTGCGATTGAGGAAAAATGGAATTAGTGATAAAATGGTGTTAATTCACATCAATAGTGACAGTGAATGACACATTGTTTGTGATACTTAATAACTGACTAAGGCTTTTATGTGCACAAGCACAGTAGTGTAATTTGTATTTTATGTTAAATCAGGCTCCCAGTGCGTGATGAGGAGTGACCAAGGTGAAGAGCCGCCATCTATACGCCTGGTATTTAGATGAGCAAACAGATTAACCAACTAACTAGACAACCATATAGATGGGCCCCGTACACCATAGGGGCCCCAGAACTTTTCCAGAGAGTACACATCCGCAGTGACATCACATGACTGTGACAGTATATTACCTCTACCATCATGCATCGTAAATAGCGGTACTATTTAGTATATAATACACCTCTGTGACATATAGGGGGGCCAAGAGGGGGGTGGATACAAAGTGGCAAAGGAGGGGGCAGGTGGGGCTCCAGTCCCAACCGTGCTGAATTATTGGCTTGGGAAATTGACTGCAAAAGCCTAGAAGTACCGAGTGGTCACACTCCTCCACAGATTTCGCCTAAGCTGCGTTCCTAGGTGGGGCTCCAAAAAACATCCATATTGGGGGCCAAGATTGCTGTTGGTGCCCTTGGTGACATCATCCCCAAACTCCCTGCAGCTTAACTGGACCAGTTATGATTTAAATCCTGTCTGCACAGAGCTAGTGGGGGCAGAACAGACAGTGCTAAGGCTGTTACCACAACCAACCAAACGCCAGATGACTGGTCCATAACCTGCCAAGCTGTACTGTTCCTGCTACACTACAAGCTGTACTGTTCCTGCTACACTACAAGCTGTACTGTTCCTGCTACACTACAAGCTGTACTGTTCCTGCTACACTACAAGCTGTACTGTTCCTGCTACACTACAAGCTGTACTGTTCCTGCTACACTACAAGCTGTACTGTTCCTGCTACACTACAAGCTGTACTGTTCCTGCTACACTACAAGCTGTACTGTTCCTGCTACACTACAAGCTGTACTGTTCCTGCTACACTACAAGCTGTACTGTTCCTGCTACACTACAAGCTGTACTGTTCCTGCTACACTACAAGCTGTACTGTTCCTGCTACACTACAAGCTGACTGTTACTATGTTGCATTATCAAATGTCTGTCTGGGACTAATAGATTTAATAGAAGGTTCATGTTTGAATGTGGACATGTTCTGCAAAAGTATAATACTGCCACATAAGACAAATGAATACACACAGAACCATGTGTCCTCCTATGAGCTGTTTAATCATAAATAGAGAGTTAAGTGATAGTATTTTGGGAGAACAACATTTACATGGGAGATGAGCAATACGTTAGGCAGGTGGCCCCCAGGCCTGACATTGCACGTGTACACCTAGAACCCGTGGGGGACACATCGCTGGGCTGGCAAAGAAGATGAGTGGTCAGTTTTGGGTCTCCCGACCTTCCATTGTAATTGACTGCTCAGCATCATTTAAATCGTCTTCTGGGCTACTTAAAGCAGATGTGCAGGTACCACAGGATCCATCCCCCACAAGAATGGACAAGAAGAAGATGACTGTAAATGCGGTAAAATAGTGGGGGCCATAATTCCTGGTACAAATGTAGCAGAAGCAGCAACACTACAGGGTCACACACATGGCATCAACAAAGGTGTATTGGGAAAATGACATCCAGGCAACAGGTGATGAGAGCTGAGTACACCGTGATGCTAGTGAGGTATCCTGAGCCCATAACTGGTCAGAGATGGGAAGTGGCAGCGGAATACCCCACCAGAGAAGTACAAGAAGCCAGCGCTACAGTCACATGACATAAACCCTGGAGGGTTCCTGACGGGAGGGCCGGGATACGGCACAAAACATATAAATCCACTGAGCCATCACCAGCTATTTATATAGCGCCACTAATTCTGTAGCGCTGTACCGAGAACTCACATCAGTCCCTGCCCCATTGGAGCTTATAGTCTAAATTCACTCACACACACAGACAGAGAGGTCAATTTAATAGCAGCCAATTAACCTACCACTATGTGTTTGGAGTGTGAGAGGAACCCCATGCATACACGGGGAGAACCTACATGTTAACACTCCCGGGAATGTCCGAGAGACTCCTGACTTTCGGTTAGGTCTCCCGGACTCCCGGGAGAACAAACAATTCTCCTGCATCTTGCCCACTTTCTAGAGAAGGGGGCAGGATGGGTGCCTCAATGAAGCGATTTGCGGTGAATTGCGTCATTCTGGCCCCACCCTCATGTCAAAAATGTCGGTTTGTTGTGGGGGCGAGATCATGCGCCCTGCCCTCTCTCACCACGCCCCCTATCCGGCAGGACAAGATCATGGGTCAGGAATGAAACTCATGACCCCACTGCTGTGAGGCAGAGATGAAATCAACAAAACAACATTTGAATGCCATAGGATATCTGGACATCTTCTCTGTCTCTTCAGTGTACTCATATTAGATTGTAAGCTCTCACGACCAGGGCCCTCTCTGCTCCTGTCTCCTTGTATTATGTCTCCTGCCTGTTCTGTAAAACACTTTATGGTTCTCTTACTTGCCAATTAAATCTTATTCTTTATGCTTCATTTTTTTTATATTATTGCATTTATGCTTCCTGAATGCTCTGTATTTTCCTTGTTGGACCTCTGCGTGTTATGCACTACGCTCTATTTCCCCACTGTACGGTGCTGCAGAATTTTATGGCACCTTATAAATAAAAAATTATACTAGCAATGATAATATCGACTTTATTAAGTTACAGCAGCTGCAAATTCCCTCTTGGGTATTAATATGCTCTGAATCTACTACAATCATTCTGATTTTAAAGGTTCTTACTCTTTGCTGTGGATTACATATACAGATACCTGACTCTTGACTCGGAAAAGAAAAGAAACCGTTTTGGTGACTTATACCAAGACAAAGTAACAAACAGCTTTCGCTCTGGTACACAGACATTGCAGGGTTAAATGCCAGGTATCTGAAGGATGTGTTACTGAAATGTTAAGTAGTTCAGGGTTTTTAACACCTTATTTCATTGGTAATAAAGTATAACATATTAGGCAAAAAAGACAGAGACAGATCTTTATCTCACCGGTGACCTGGGGTTATTTGACGTCTCTGCGTGACATCTGCGTCAGCCAGTCTCTAACCCTTTGTCCCCTGTCTCTTTTGCAGACAGGGTCTTGTAAAAACCAGGATTTTATTAGTGAGATAACTATGGAGACCGCTGTATGCAACTACTTATAGCTCACTGTAATCTTTTCAACTAATCTTTATAGATAACCCATGAGCGTGTATACGTATTTTATTTAATAAGCATTTTTATCATAAGAGCACTGAAACGCGTGGGGTCAGAAAGTAGGAATGGAGATAAATACCAACATATTACTAGAAAAAAAGCAAACTATGGAAACCATAAAATGTGCGGCATGAAGAATCGTAATTAATTACCTGACTGGGCACGCAGAAAGTATAGAAATATAGGCTTTGAAGTTGTTGGAACCTGTAATCTATTGTACACAGCTTCCTATAAAACTTGTGTCCTTACTCAGCTCCAGAACAACAATTCTTCAACGCACAGAGTACAACAAATTCCTTCACCCGTTTGGAAATTGAGAGACCGTGAGGCTTTGTAATATCGGAATTATTGCTCTCTAGCATGGACCCTGCGACAGCAGTAAGGCACAAGGATTAGCAAGCAAGTTAGTTTACCACATGTAGAATTGCAAAATCATAAATAATCCAACATTCCGAGGAAAATGAGTAAACAGATTATTTCATTTTGTATCTGATTGAATCCGGTACACAGACAATTCTCCCATTTGTGTGAGACTCGACCTGACGGTCATCAATCGTTCATTAATATAATATGGACTGTATAGCAATATGTGAACGTCACTATATACCATCCCTTATTTCTTCTCCTTCTCTAGGCACACCACTGCATGCCCGATTTCAGGGCATACAATTTGAGGGGCTTGGGTTAGTGTAGTCAGTTGGGGAAGTGGATTCAATAATAAGACTCTCCTCTGGGCTACAAACTTTCAAGCGTTCTCTGAAAACATACCTCTTCAGACAAGCTTATAATATTCCTCAACCACCCTCTTAACCTCACTAAATTACCCTATTAACATCTGTTACACAATTTCACACAAGACAACTACCCCTTGACCAACATTGTTGTGTGACAGGATCATTTAGTATATGAGTCACTTTTACCTTTGCAGTCTGGCTGGGCCGAAATGCAAAATGTAGACTTCATGTGTCAAAATCCCATTGTCCCATAGATTGTAAGCTTGCGAGCAGGGCCTTCTCACCTCTTTGTCTGTTTTACCCAGTTTGTTTATTAGTTTACTATGTTTGTCCCCAATTGTAAAGCGCTACGGAATATGTTGGTGCTCTATAAATAAATGATAATGATGGTGATAGAGGTGTAGCAGGGAGATCTGGGGCTGGGAGATGGTGGGTGTAGATCAGGACTGGCCAACCTGCAGCTATTGGCTGGCTATCTGCTGGCAAAGCATGCTGGGACTTATAGTTTCACAACACCTGAAGAGCCACAGGCTGGCGAGGCCTGATATATGTATACAGGGATACAGAGAAGAGACGCAGGTAGGTGTAATATCAGAATTGAGAGGATCATTTACTCCCCCAAAAAATTTGGCCCGTTGTGTGTATTTTTTTTTTCTTAATATTTTCAAATTGCCTGAAAATTGCAGATTGTTTCCTAGCAGATAACACAAGATTGTCTGAGGTTTAAACCACTGAGCAGTGAGGGAAAAGCTTCAGTGAAGTATTTTTTTTACTATTAAAACTGGAAGTAAATAGAGATTATATCGCCATGCCTCAAAACACTTCAATCAATTCCAAAGCCACAGTATAAACATTGTAAAAAAATTCTTGTGGTTCCCCCTCTGCCGCAGAAAATGTTCTACGCTTGTATGTCAACAAGCCCCTAAAGGTGTATCCTGGAGGAAATAAGAGACAGTCCCAGGACACAGGCACACACATGGCACAGGACTCGGAGTAGTCTCTGTATGTGGGACAGGGAGGGAGACCGCTGGGGCGACTCTGACGTTTCCCATCTACTGCTGGAGATGAATCAGTGAACAGCACATCCTGGAAATAGGACTGAGCATGACCTGAACCATTCTCTGACTTAACTCATTACAGATGGAGTTGCCCTTAATATTATGAGGAACATTTAATTAAAACACCAGAAATGTCCCTGGATTATGACAATATAAAAATGTGCTCCGAGTCTCATGACTTTCTATATAGCGCTTTGTGACCGTTAGTCCATTTGTGCAGCGCAAAATATCAATTTCACCACTGCGCAAGCCCACAAAAAACACTTACGTATTGATCTAAATGCAGAATCAGTGTAATCTGTCTATCAAAAATCCTAAAATTGAACAGGGAACCCCCCACCAAATGTGCCACCTCCACCTTTTTATTTTCATTTCGGTTATCTGTCCAGCAAAACAGAACATTCATTGTCACATGCTGGTGCACGCAGTCATGTGACTAGACAACGCTCTGACGGATCACCATAGCCACCAGGCTCTTCTCAAATTCACTATAGAAACCATTGGGGAAGGTGTATGAAACCCCTAAGAAGGAGAAGTGGAGGTGGTGCCCATAGCAACCAATCAGATTCTAGATTGTACAAGATACATGATAGCTAGAATCTAACTGGTTGCTATGGGCAACCCTTCCATTTCCTTCTTAGAAGATCTGATAAAACTACCCCGATGTGTTTGCTCAAAACTGGGTACATTTGATAAATATACTCACACACGGCATTTGCACTGCGGGAACTGCAATTCTGCTCTTCTCTAAATGATAATAATTCTCTAGAAGACACTGACTCCAACCTCTGAAACTGGTGGATGTTGAGGGTGACTATTCAGGGGGATTTGCTGAGGTCAGTGGATAATTTCTGAAGAGTTCCTACTTACACTGTAACTGTACTATGATGATTTAGTAGTGGGAAGTAATAATTGAATTACTGACATCCTCTAGTAATGACCGAGCATGCTACAGAGACCGGATGTGATACAATGTCTTATTCTGAAGGTTCTTTCACATACAACCTAATAACTAATAACACAAATGTAAAATTATTTCTCCAGCATGTAATGTATGGTTTAGAAGATCTGAGAAGATGTTTATTGGTAATGTCATGGCCATATCTGTGTGGAGTTTGTATGTTCTCCCCGTGTTTGCGTGGGTTTCCTCCGGGTGCTCTGGTTTCCTCCCACACTCCAAAAACATACTAGTAGGTTAATTGGCTGTTATTAAATTGACCCTAGTCTCTCTCTCTCTCTCTCTCTCTGCCTGTGTGTATTAGGGAATTTAGACTGTAAGCTCCGATAGGGCAGGGACTGATGTGAATGAGATCTCTGTACAGCGCTGCAGAATTAGTGGCGCTATATAAATAAATGATGATGATGATTATACACCTCCCTTCTCCAAACATTACCACCCGCGGGACAAACATTTCCCCAGTTAGGACAGCCACACAGAGCCCTAAAATTGGGACCGTCCCACTGAAATCGGGACAGTTGGGAGGTAGGCTGTGTATATCTTTAGTTTTGCCTTTTTAAAGTGCACTTAGGACCCCCACCCCCCATTGAAACAAGTTCAATACCTGGCACAACACTCACAAAGCTCCACTTACAGACGTAAAGGTGATTATTTGTTTAATCTGTTGTGAGTCAGAGGTTAGGACAGAAGTACTTACACTATTTACAACACCTTGTTGGTATTTGCCAAATCATGTTTTCCTCCAGCGTACAATCAAAGGATTAAGACACTAATTACCAGACATAGACCTCTGGAGGTCACAGTGACAGAGGAGGGGAGTCAGGCTGCTAATACAGTATGAGCTCACCCCGGGTACAGCGGCTCCTAATGTATCCATTCTACTCCAATAACTCCCATTATCCTGCCAGGACAATCGCCCCTCTTACACTCTGCAAATGAGGAAAGCTGAGAGGGCTGTAGGGCTGTTTTTGGAAAACCAGTATTCAAATGCAAATGCATTTCTCTTAAACGTTCTTATTTTAACTCTTATGTCTTGTAGCTCAGGCAGAGTGCAAAAATAAGACACAATATTAAATTCTTCTTTTCCACCAAGCTAAGATATCAGTGTTAGCATTGCTGGTCAAGTGCTTTTTATACATGATGCAGAGCGTGTAGTGTATGTAAGAAGACACATGACACTATGGGTCCGATAGAGTGTAACGCAGGCGTAAGAGTAACTCGTGATTGAAAAAGTTGCATGTAATTGTATATTTATGTACGACATATTCAGAATAGAAGATGTGTTCAGGTCTCCATGAGCAGCGGATGCATGTACAAAAACATTTATATTAAATGTTACGCAATTGCAATGAAGCACCATTTAAACGTGAATAATCTTGTATAACTCGAATACAGATGGAATAACTTCCCGGCATGTGTACAAAAATATTTTTTTTATCTTTGCTACAACAAGTTCTTTAAATCCTAATTTATGGCAGAGCGAAAGTGTAAATAAGCGTCTGAGAACATTCGCAAACCACTTATTACAAGCAGTTTGCTAGTCCCGGTGTTCATCATCATCATTATCATTAGTCGCTATTTATACCTGACCACCCACAAATAAACCACTTTTTTAGCCGTATCTGCGACTGCGTCCCAGTCTGAATTTGTGCAATATAAGAGAAGTAGTACTGTGCATCTTCAAAGAATTGCATGCAGTACAGAATAATGGCACTTTTCAAGTGAAATCATACTGTGCAGGTTAGGAGAATTCCATACAGAGCAAGAGAAGTGATGCTGTGCATAGTAGTGTGCAGGTTACGTGAATCATTTTCAGAAGAGAGAAGTGGTACTGTGCAGGTTGAGAGAATTTTATATAGAATAAGACAAGTAGCTCTGTGTAAGTTTAAAGATTTACCCAGTATCCGGGTAACCTGGATGTTCATTGCTTCTGTGCACTGCAACAGGTGAGTGGTATATTGTAACACAGTTACCTGTGCGCGCATTTATATACATATTAATTGTGAGTGGACCATCTTTAGGTCGGGGGTCACCCTGAATGTCCGCTATATATTCTGCCACTGATAATGATACTGTGCCTCTGTCTGTAGATATAGAATGATTGTAGTTGGGCATTATAAGGGGATAATGTGAATGTTGGATTCTGATTTGTGCATTAATGAGGAAAAAGGAGCTCATGTTAGTGATTGTTTTACGTAAGAGAAATCTCACATCTCCCCAGGCCAGTGTAGTGTCCCTCTTCGCATGCATTAGACAGCTTGCCATACCTGCGCATCCTTAAACGATTTAATAAAAAAATAACAATAAAAGTTGTTAAAAATGAAAAAAATAAAATAAAGATATTTTTTAAAAGATGCTAATAACGAGTATAGCGGCGGTTTTGCATGGCGAATCCCCCCCCCTCCCGGAAGGCTATTGCCCCGAGTTAAGGCTTGGAAAAAATGCTCCTAAATGATACAACTCATGGGTTAAATGCTCACAAGCACTGCTAGACCGTATTGTACACAGATACATTGTATAGATAGATAGAGTCTTATGCCTGTACTAACAGGTAATCTGTAATCTGTAAATTAACTAATGGCGAAGCTGGGAACGGACAATGGAAAGAAGCTAATAACAGGCACATTTGATTGAATAAAGTTATTTTGTTACTGCTATTATCTCAGTTACTATTTTTGGGAGCAGAATGAAATCATATAATCACATTTACCAAAGGTCAGGAAGTTCAAGTAAGAGTACAACACTTAAATGTATGATGAAGTTGAATATATATGAATATATATATATATATATATATCTATCTATCTATATTTATATATATATAGAGAGAGAGAGAGAGAGAGAGACATATACACACACTATATCAATAAAAGTATTCGGACGCTTGACCATTACACCAACAGGGACTGTAATGACATTGTATTTACATACATATACTTTAATATGGAGTTGGTTCCCCTCTTGCAGAGATTACAGCTTCCACTCTTCTTGGAAGACTTTCCACAAGATGTTGGAGTGTTTCTGTGGGAATTTGTGCCCATTCATTCTGTAGAACATTTATGAGGTCAGACACTGATGTAGGATGAGAAGGTCTGGGTCACAATCTCCGTTCCGTTCATCCCAAAGGTGTTCAATGGGGTGGAGGTCAGGGCTCTGTGCGGGCCAGTCAAGTTCTTCCACACAGAACTCATCAAACCCTGTCTTTGTAGTCCTTGCTTTGTGCCCTGGGGCACAGTCATGATGTAATAGAAATTCCCTAAACTGTTGCCACAAAGTTGGAAGCATAGCATTGTCCAAAATGACTTGGTATGCTGAAGCATTAAGACTGCCCTTCACTGGAGATAAGGGGCCTAGCCCAAAACATGAAAAACATCCCCATGCCATTATCCCTTCTCCACCAATCTTCACAGTTGGCATAATGCAGTCAGGCAGGTAACGTTGTCCCGGTATCCGCCAACCCAGACTCGCCCATCTGACTGCCAAACAGAGAAGTGTGATTCGTCACTCCACAGAACACGTTTCCACTGCTCCACAGTCCAGTGTCTGTGTGCTTTACACCACTCCATCCGACGCTTGGCATTGGTCTCGGTGATGTAAGGCTGCATGCAGCTGCTTGGCCATGGAAACCCATTACATTAAGTTCCCACTGCAGTTTTTCTGCTTACATTTATGTCAGTGGAAGTTCAGAACTCTTCAGCTATGGAATCAGTAAATCGTTGGCAACTTTTGCGCACCATGTGCCTTAGCAGTCGTTGACCCGCTCTGTGATTTTAGGTTGTCTTCCACTTTGTGGCTGAGTTGCTGTTGTTGCTAAACGCTTCCACTTTCTAATAATATCACTTACAGTTGACTGTGAAATATACAATATTGCAAAGGTGGCATCTATCACAGCTTGAAGTCAATGAGCCCTTCAGAACGGCCCATTTTGCATCACAAATGTTTTCAAATAGAGACTGCATAGCTAGGTGCTGGATGTGATACACCTCTGGCAACGGGTCTGATTGAAACACCTCAAGTCAATAATTAAGAGATGCGGTATGATACTTTAGTCCAGGGGTGTCCAACCTTTTAGATTCCCTGGGCCACATTGGAAGATGACGAGTTGGTTTGGGCCGCACATAAGATACACTATCAATAACGATAGCTGATCATCCAAAAAAACATAGAAAACATAGTTAACATATATATATATATATATATATATATATATATATATAATTTATTTTTTTTAAATCCCCCTATACTTACCTTTCAATCGCCCTGTTCAAAAAATCCTCTAGTTATACTATAATCACTTTTTGTATTGTTTCGATGCAATATCAATAAAGTGCATTTAAGCCAGGCATTGTATATCAGGGTGCCCTGACCAGGCCTGCGGTACCTGACATATACATCACTGTGACCCCAAATTGTGACCTGTTTTGCTAATTACACCACTATGTTAATTAAGGGATAACAACTTATAATGGGCCAAAGAGAATAATATATAATGACCCATTAGTATTACAAGTAGAAGTATGTAGCAGGGAGATAAGGTCCATGATGCTTCAGGACCAGGTGACTTTTATTCGCTGGTCAGCGTCCCTTGAAATAATAAAAAAAATCCCCCTTAACTTACCTTTTAATCGGCTTGTTCTCCTGTCCTCTTCTCTTCTTTTCTCCAATTCTGTTCTTGTCGCGCGGATGACTCCTCTGTGCTGCGCTCCGCAATGGATGTTGGGCGTGATGACATCACGCCCGACATTCACTGCGAGCACCGCACGGACGAGGAGACAAGGGAGAAAGGGAGGGAGCCAGAGTACCAGCTGACGTGACCGCGTGACCGCAAGGTAAGTATTTTCTTTTCTTTTTTTTTGCAGGATTTTTTTTTTCCATTAACAGTGCTGCCCCCTTGCCAAAACCAAAACTCCTTCTGGGCCACATTTACAGGCTTGCTTGGACAACCCTGCTTTAGTCCATTAAGCGTAAGTGTATATATATATATATATATATAGGATAAAAACAACCTCACACACACAAATATATATATATTCGTGTGTGTGGGGTTGTTTTTATCTTTCCCCTGACCTTCCTTCCTCTATCTCCTGGCACCATACACTGGCATACCTGTCTCTGTGTGAATGGTTCACGACAACTCTTTTGTACCCTCCCCTTCCTACCCTCACTTGTAACTTGAGTGTAGTTCTGACTGTATTTAAATCCAAGAGGATCTCAGTGCACGTTTCAATTTGAATCTGGGTATAAGTCCGCTCTGGCTGTACGTTACTGGGCGAATGTAGACAGAACACAGTGCAGGATAGGTACATGTATATGTGCAATATAAGGTCACATCAGAAAACAAACAAAAAAACATATTCTATAAACTAAATTATTTTACTATCCTATAAACAACCTTTAATGCTATAATGAAAAAACATTTTGGGAAAAAATGTTGTTGCCATAAATCCAGGTGTTCTTAATGTGTACTGTACATACAATGTGTTTTACATTATCTCTTACTTGCATCACATGTTCTTTGCTAGCTAGTGACACACATACGTGTACTTTTTAAAGCAATAACTATGCCGTGTCAGTCATCACTATCAGTCACCGCTGACACCCGCCCTGTAGCTGCTGCAAATGACACCTACCTATTAGAAGCCCAGGATTGAGTTGGCTGCATCTGCGTTGGCACGCCGTCAGCACGCCGTTATTGGACATTGCCTACGTTCATCCTTCACTGCCCCGTTCTGCCCTTTAAGTCATAGGCAGTCGTGTCATTTGCATTCAGACATGAATTGCCAGCAATTGTATTTATTGGCGCAAAGTCTCTTTCTGAGCATTTCACACAAGATACAGCACACAAAGGGACGTGGGCATGAAGAGGAATCAGACCCTCTATCTGGATTTACTCCTCTCACCAACAAAGCTCTCAACCAATCCTTCCCTACATCTCCAGCGCCATCTGTACCCTCACTGTGCTGCTCCCTCCGCTGTGCCAATGGCCGCGGCCTCACTACCACACTGATTATCTCTTCCAACTCCCACTTCCAGGAGCTTGCCCAGGCTGCTCCCACCTGTGGAACGATCTCCTACCAGATTAGCCTCTACTCTCCAAAGCTTCAAGTGTAAGACATTGGGGCTTATTTATTATTGCTCTTTTGTATTAAATTCACCGCCCGTTTTCGGGGGACCGACGCACATTTCAGTAATATGCACATTTATTAACAGTGTATTACAATATCTGCTGCTTTGCATTTTTTTCTAAATCCATAACAGTCCCCATAGATGTCTATGGGGACTGCTATATTCCACAATTTAATTAGTTGTGAAAAGACATTTACTTATACGTTAATGTACACAAGCTCAGACACATACAGTCAGGCTGGCATTGTGGTAGAGGGATCTTCAGATGGTCACTCTGCGACAGTGACGGTAGGAGAGGGGTCTTCAAATCCCTCACCGCATCTTACTGCTCCCCCCTCCGGTCACTATCATAAAGGTGGTCACTCTGCGACAGTGACCATAGGATAGGGATCTTCAGATCCCTCACTGCATCTTACTGCTCCCCCCTCCGGTCATCATCATAAAGGTGGTCACTCTGCGATAGTGATGGTAGGAGAGGGATCTTCAGATCCCTCACTGCATCTTACTGCTCCCCCCTCCGGTCATCATCATAAAGGTGGTCACTCTGCGATAGTGATGGTAGGAGAGGGATCTTCATATCCCTCACCGCATCGTACTGCTCCCCCCTCCGGTCGCCATCATAAAGGTGGTCACTCTGCGATAGTGATGGTAGGAGAGGGATCTTCAGATCCCTCACTGCATCTTACTGCTCCCCCCTCCGGTCACCATCATAAAGGTGGTCACTCTGCGATAGTGATGGTAGGAGAGGGATCTTCAGATCCCTCACTGCATCTTACTGCTCCCCCCTCCGGTCATCATCATAAAGGTGGTCACTCTGCGATAGTGATGGTAGGAGAGGGATCTTCATATCCCTCACCGCATCGTACTGCTCCCCCCTCCGGTCGCCATCATAAAGGTGGTCACTCTGCGACAGTGACCATAGGAGAGGGGTCTTCAGATCCCTCACCGCATCGTACTGCTCCCCCCTCCGGTCGCCATCATAAAGGTGGTCACTCTGCGACAGTGACCATAGGATAGGGATCTTCAGATCCCTCACCGCATCTTACTGCTCCCCCCTCCGGTCACCATCATAAAGGTGGTCACTCTGCGATAGTGATGGTAGGAGAGGGATCTTCAGATCCCTCACCGCATCTTACTGCTCTCCCCTCCGGTCACCATCATAAAGGTGGTCACTCTGCGACAGTGACCATAGGATAGGGATCTTCAGATCCCTCACCGCATCGTACTGCTCCCCCCTCCGGTCACCATCATAAAGGTGGTCACTCTGCGACAGTGACCATAGGATAGGGATCTTCAGATCCCTCACCGCATCTTACTGCTCTCCCCTCCGGTCACCATCATAAAGGTGGTCACTCTGCGACAGTGACCATAGGATAGGGATCTTCAGATCCCTCACCGCATCGTACTGCTCCCCCCTCCGGTCACCATCATAAAGGTGGTCACTCTGCGATAGTGACGGTAGGAGAGGGGTCTTCAGATCCCTCACTGCATCGTACTGCTCCCCCCTCCGGTCACCATCATAAAGGTGGTCACTCTGCGATAGTGACGGTAGGAGAGGGGTCTTCAGATCCCTCACCGCATCTTACTGCTCTCCCCTCCGGTCACCATCATAAAGGTGGTCACTCTGCGACAGTGACCATAGGAGAGGGGTCTTCAGATCCCTCACCGCATCGTACTGCTCCCCCCTCCGGTCACCATCATGAAGGTGGTCACTCTGCGACAGTGACGGTAGGAGAGGGGTCTTCAGATCCCTCACCGCATCGTACTGCTCCCCCCTCCGGTCACCATCATAAAGGTGGTCACTCTGCGACAGTGATGGTAGGAGAGGGGTCTTCAAATCCCTCACCGCATCTTACTGCTCCCCCCTCCGGTCACTATCATAAAGGTGGTCACTCTGCGACAGTGACGGTAGGAGAGGGGTCTTCAGATCCCTCACTGCATCGTACTGCTCCCCCCTCCGGTCACCATCATAAAGGTGGTCACTCTGCGATAGTGACGGTAGGAGAGGGGTCTTCAGATCCCTCACCGCATCTTACTGCTCTCCCCTCCGGTCACCATCATAAAGGTGGTCACTCTGCGACAGTGACCATAGGAGAGGGGTCTTCAGATCCCTCACCGCATCGTACTGCTCCCCCCTCCGGTCACCATCATAAAGGTGGTCACTCTGCGACAGTGACGGTAGGAGAGGGGTCTTCAGATCCCTCACCGCATCGTACTGCTCCCCCCTCCGGTCACCATCATAAAGGTGGTCACTCTGCGACAGTGATGGTAGGAGAGGGGTCTTCAAATCCCTCACCGCATCTTACTGCTCCCCCCTCCGGTCACTATCATAAAGGTGGTCACTCTGCGACAGTGACGGTAGGAGAGGGGTCTTCAGATCCCTCACTGCATCTTACTGCTCCCCCCTCCGGTCATCATCATAAAGGTGGTCACTCTGCGATAGTGATGGTAGGAGAGGGATCTTCATATCCCTCACCGCATCGTACTGCTCCCCCCTCCGGTCGCCATCATAAAGGTGGTCACTCTGCGACAGTGACCATAGGAGAGGGGTCTTCAGATCCCTCACCGCATCGTACTGCTCCCCCCTCCGGTCGCCATCATAAAGGTGGTCACTCTGCGATAGTGATGGTAGGAGAGGGATCTTCAGATCCCTCACCGCATCTTACTGCTCTCCCCTCCGGTCACCATCATAAAGGTGGTCACTCTGCGACAGTGACCATAGGATAGGGATCTTCAGATCCCTCACCGCATCGTACTGCTCCCCCCTCCGGTCACCATCATAAAGGTGGTCACTCTGCGATAGTGACGGTAGGAGAGGGGTCTTCAGATCCCTCACTGCATCGTACTGCTCCCCCCTCCGGTCACCATCATAAAGGTGGTCACTCTGCGATAGTGACGGTAGGAGAGGGGTCTTCAGATCCCTCACCGCATCTTACTGCTCTCCCCTCCGGTCACCATCATAAAGGTGGTCACTCTGCGACAGTGACCATAGGAGAGGGGTCTTCAGATCCCTCACCGCATCGTACTGCTCCCCCCTCCGGTCACCATCATAAAGGTGGTCACTCTGCGACAGTGACGGTAGGAGAGGGGTCTTCAGATCCCTCACCGCATCGTACTGCTCCCCCCTCCGGTCACCATCATAAAGGTGGTCACTCTGCGACAGTGATGGTAGGAGAGGGGTCTTCAAATCCCTCACCGCATCTTACTGCTCCCCCCTCCGGTCACTATCATAAAGGTGGTCACTCTGCGACAGTGACGGTAGGAGAGGGGTCTTCAGATCCCTCACTGCATCTTACTGCTCCCCCCTCCGGTCACTATCATAAAGGTGGTCACTCTGCGACAGTGACGGTAGGAGAGGGGTCTTCAGATCCCTCACCGCATCGTACTGCTCCCCCCTCCGGTCACCATCATAAAGGTGGTCACTCTGCGACAGTGACGGTAGGAGAGGGGTCTTCAGATCCCTCACCGCATCTTACTGCTCTCCCCTCCGGTCACCATCATAAAGGTGGTCACTCTGCGATAGTGACGGTAGGATAGGGATCTTCAGATCCCTCACCGCATCGTACTGCTCCCCCCTCCGGTCACCATCATAGAGGTGGTCACTCTGCGACAGTGACGGTAGGAGAGGGGTCTTTAGATCCCTCACTGCATCTTACTGCTCCCCCCTCCGGTCACTATCGTAAAGGTGGTCACTCTGCGACAGTGACCATAGGATAGGGATCTTCAGATCCCTCACCGCATCTTACTGCTCCCCCCTCCGGTCACTATCATAAAGGTGGTCACTCTGCGACAGTGACGGTAGGAGAGGGGTCTTCAGATCCCTCACCGCATCGTACTGCTCCCCCCTCCGGTCACTATCATAAAGGTGGTCACTCTGCGACAGTGACGGTAGGAGAGGGGTCTTCAGATCCCTCACCGCATCGTACTGCTCCCCCCTCCGGTCACCATCATAAAGGTGGTCACTCTGCGACAGTGACGGTAGGAGAGGGGTCTTCAGATCCCTCACCGCATCTTACTGCTCTCCCCTCCGGTCACCATCATAAAGGTGGTCACTCTGCGATAGTGACGGTAGGATAGGGATCTTCAGATCCCTCGCCGCATCGTACTGCTCCCCCCTCCGGTCACCATCATAGAGGTGGTCACTCTGCGACAGTGACGGTAGGAGAGGGGTCTTCAGATCCCTCACCGCATCGTACTGCTCCCCCCTCCGGTCACTATCATAAAGGTGGTCACTCTGCGACAGTGACGGTAGGAGAGGGGTCTTCAGATCCCTCACCGCATCGTACTGCTCTCCCCTCCGGTCACCATCATAAAGGTGGTCACTCTGCGATAGTGACGGTAGGAGAGGGGTCTTCAGATCCCTCACCGCATCGTACTGCTCTCCCCTCCGGTCACTATCATAAAGGTGGTCACTCTGCGACAGTGACGGTAGGAGAGGGGTCTTCAGATCCCTCACTGCATCGTACTGCTCCCCCCTCCGGTCACTATCATAAAGGTGGTCACTCTGCGACAGTGACCATAGGATAGGGGTCTTCAGATCCCTCACCGCATCTTACTGCTCCCCCCTCCGGTCACCATCATAAAGGTGGTCACTCTGCGACAGTGACCATAGGATAGGGGTCTTCAGATCCCTCACCGCATCTTACTGCTCCCCCCTCCGGTCACTATCATAAAGGTGGTCACTCTGCGATAGTGACGGTAGGAGAGGGATCTTCAGAGCCCTCACCGCATCGTACTGCTCTCCCCTCCGGTCACTATCATAAAGGTGGTCACTCTGCGACAGTGACCATAGGATAGGGGTCTTCAGATCCCTCACCGCATCTTACTGCTCCCCCCTCCGGTCACCATCATAAAGGTGGTCACTCTGCGACAGTGACGGTAGGAGAGGGGTCTTCAGATCCCTCACCGCATCGTACTGCTCTCCCCTCCGGTCACCATCATAAAGGTGGTCACTCTGCGATAGTGACGGTAGGAGAGGGGTCTTCAGATCCCTCACCGCATCGTACTGCTCTCCCCTCCGGTCACTATCATAAAGGTGGTCACTCTGCGATAGTGACGGTAGGAGAGGGGTCTTCAGATCCCTCACCGCATCGTACTGCTCTCCCCTCCGGTCACCATCATAAAGGTGGTCACTCTGCGACAGTGACGGTAGGAGAGGGGTCTTCAGATCCCTCACTGCATCGTACTGCTCCCCCCTCCGGTCACTATCATAAAGGTGGTCACTCTGCGACAGTGACCATAGGATAGGGGTCTTCAGATCCCTCACCGCATCTTACTGCTCCCCCCTCCGGTCACTATCATAAAGGTGGTCACTCTGCGACAGTGACGGTAGGATAGGGATCTTCGGATCCCTCACCGCATCGTACTGCTCCCCCCTCCGGTCACTATCATAAAGGTGGTCACTCTGCGATAGTGACGGTAGGATAGGGATCTTCAGATCTCTCACCGCATCGTACTGCTCCCCCCTCCGGTCACCATCATAAAGGTGGTCACTCTGCAACAGTGACGGTAGGATAGGGATCTTCAGATCCCTCACCGCATCGTACTGCTCCCCCCTCCGGTCACCATCATAAAGGTGGTCACTCTGCGACAGTGACGGTAGGAGAGGGGTCTTCAGATCCCTCACCGCATCTTACTGCTCCCCCCTCCGGTCACCATCATAAAGGTGGTCACTCTGCGATAGTGACGGTAGGAGAGGGGTCTTCAGATCCCTCACCGCATCTTACTGCTCCCCCCTCCGGTCACTATCATAAAGGTGGTCACTCTGCGACAGTGACCATAGGATAGGGATCTTCGGATCCCTCACTGCATCGTACTGCTCCCCCCTCCGGTCACTATCATAAAGGTGGTCACTCTGCGACAGTGACGGTAGGAGAGGGGTCTTTGCCGGAGCAGCAGTTTTTTGTGGCTGTTGTTCCTGTTGAAGTTTTTAAATAAATACACACAATCTATTTATCTGTGCGATAACAATTGAAAGGGATTGTGTTAAAAATGCCCTCTTTAATAAATATGCGCCTCATTTCTTTATGCAACTCTATCAGTCCTCCTCCTAACTCCTTTACACCGCTACTCCCCCACTCAGTACTACTCTATTTGTGTCCTCCATCCATTTAGGATGTAAGCTCTTAGGAGCCTCCTGTTTTCCTTCTACTATTGCATCACCCTCTGTACCTCTAGGCTGCTGTGTTCTTGAGCTCAGTCCTACTTCACGTTGGACATCCCCATCACTCTCCCTCACTGTCCCGTAAATAACTTCATCTGTGCTACCAAGTTATCTGTGTAATCTGTTATTTAGAGATGTCTGGTCTTTGTATACTCCTGTGAATTCCATGTTCGGCGCTGGGGACCGCTTGCGGACCCTTATAAATAAAAGATAATATTAACTGTAAATAAAACCCTATATATCATTAGGTAACACATAGATAGACCAATTCCAGCACATTATTCCCATATAAGGAGATGTCTCAGATGTAACAGTATCCTGCTCTGAAGGAATTCCGCACATTGTATCACTGTCTCCTTTACTATTAATATGATTTTTATTACATATATGCTTTTACTTATCGCTCACAGGGATCACTCAGGTTATTAATTGTTTTTTAAATCACTCAGTAAAGATTTATACAGCACAGTATTTATATATTTATAGTAATACAAACAAAGCAGAAATTAGCTTACACAGAGACATAAGAAATTGAAGGTTCTGCGCATATGATTATATATACTAGGATGTGCCCTTAAAGGGAGAGGGGGGAGGGAGCGCAATCGCTATAGAAAGCCCACCGATGCTTCATATAAAGCAGTTCAGGACACATTTTTAGCTTTTATGTTCTCTGTCCTGCTAATGCCAAAGTAATTTAAGCAATTAGCGTGGCTCCTACCATTTCAAAATGCAATATTTTGCACAAACAGAGATGCCACCGTTTACACTTTCTCCGCTTGTGTACACCTTTTAAAAATCTATGGGCCTGAGTCATTAAGGAGAGCAATCAATATCTGAAATAAACTGATCAGATATTGAGTAGGATCAGCGGTTGTTTTTGGCAACGATTAGTGATTATATCAGTCTAAAACTACCTAATCTGTCTCTGGAATCTCTTTAATAAAGCTGCTCTTATATCCTTTGTTTAAATCTTAATACTCCGTTATGCAACACAATACAAATATCCTGACAAATCCCATTATGGAAGCCCCAACTCCTACTAATAAATGCAATTACACAGAATATTCAATCATTTGGATGTTGGTCTGGAATCAGTTTGATTTAATTGGATTCAAGGAAAGACAAGAGAAATATTTTATATGTTTCTGCTAACACTAATCCTGTATGTGTCTCTTACACCGGATTGCAGCACGCAGACAAGCTGAGTATTCTTTTGTAATCACTATTTGTGGAGTTCCATCAGGGTCCGATAGGCCTATCTGTCAACAACTGCACACAATTCAGTGTCATTCATTAAAATCAGCTTTATTGTTGTCGTAAAATAATTCTCATTTGTACGTGTCATGCTTGTTACCTCTATCACCGTGTCTGATCACTGACAAATTACCCTATTTATTCATCCAATTCAAACAGCCTCTTCTGACTTAGTTAAAAATAACCATTTTTTGACACAATCATTTTCATTCTTTAACACAATGAATTTATTAAAAGTGTTCTGCCGGAACAGCAGTCACAGTAAACGGCTGTCCCGGTGAACACCTATCTCCTATCTTTCTATTGGTCACTATCGCAAAGTGGCTACTAGAGGGGAGAGCTGGTAAGATCCGGTGAGAGATCTGAAGATCCCTCTACCGCAATGTTCTGTCCATAGGCTTCAACGGCTAAGGCCATCATTGATGTTCGGAACTTGTTAAATCATGCTCTATAGCAGTCCCCACTGCTGGTGCGTTCGAAAACAGTGGGAAAGCAACAGATATCTCTGGATACTTAAACTTGCGGTGGCTGCTGCCATTTTTGGGGGGATTAGGAGCATGGTAAATAGTCCCCTTAATATTAACCAACACCTATGTTCAAGCAGAGGTTGTTCCGTAAATATATTATAATACAGCAGAATAAACTGGCCAAAGTAATGACGATCATTTATTCTCTGCATTTACTGCATAAATGCGTCAGAAAGAGGAGAATTAATATGCAACAAGTTGGTCATGAAATAAACTTTGAGTGTTGAAGCCAATAATTGCGGTTTGGATGGTTCCTGGATCGAGTTTGTGTGACAAGGTTGATGTATACCTCTATAGAATGGCCAATATCTGCCGACCTTACATCATCAGATTCTTTTATAATACTGCCAATAAAAATGAAAGCAACTGGATGTTAATCATTGCGTTTAGATTTACCACAACTGCCCGCCCTCTTTAATTTCATTCCCCTGGCATAACGTTTGCGGCTGGGTTCGCTCCCATGGGACTTTCACCCGGTATCTGCCGTTGGACAAGACAGAAAGAGGATTAAAGAGCTGGAACCAGAGTCCCTGAGAGATTCAAGCAGGAAGTATGTGAAGTATACGGTGAGATGGATACACTTTGGGTCCGCATGTGACTGAGTCTACGTTACACCAGGCAAATAGAGCGGGGGGAGCATATCTGACAAGGGGAGATCGGAAAGGACGTACATCCCATCGTTCTCAGCTTGGCACATATGGGGGTAGGGGGCAAGCACTACTCAGCGCAACGAGGAGGTGCATGAGCAGCGCAACACGCTGCAATGCTAATGAGTAGTACGCTCTGTCACTGCACCCCAACTCTTCTCCCGGCCACGCCCCTAACGGAAGGCGCCACAAGGCAGACGTTTAAAGGCAATATTGGGGATAGACCCTTCTATTTATTTACACAGATTTTTTTTGATATATATGCAGTAAAAGACAAAGTACTGTCGTATTCGGGCAGACAGGCAATTGCTGCTTCAGGGTTTGTACTTTGTAGTCGCTCCCGAGTGATTGTAATAGATAGTGCGGAGTCCTTCTCCTATACTGTACCCCTTTTGTGCAGTGAATGTTCATGGTGGTAAGATGTGTTATATAGAAAACATCTTCACTTGTGATAGGACACTCTATTGTTTGCACGTTTCCACATGTCTTTGTGAACCTTATGAGTAATTCCTTTACAGCAATCAACTTGCATTTTAGCTTTAGTGGACCTGAAATGTTTATTATCGCAAGTTTCCTGGTGTACGGGCTGTTTAAGAGACAAAGACGATGATGTCATAGATGTCACACCACAATGTACACAACTATGTGCGCTCACAGTGCATGAAACTCATCCTTATCCTGGTGGATAGAACAGATAACACTTACATAGGCAATGACATGTAGGATCCTAGGAGGAATTAGCAGAGAACAGGTGAGGACCCCCCCCAAATAAAATCAAGCTGTGTTCTACAAATTTGTATCATTGCTCGATTACCAGCAATATCCCTTTTCATCTCATTACTAGCAATTATTCACACCGCCATTGTAGCAAAAAATAACAAGACGTCATGCCACATTTAGGACGAAGGCTTCCTCCTGGGCATGCTTCCCTCCACACAATGGTGGTCGGCAGTGGGGCGGGTAATCCGGCTTTTTTAAGGTGGTTCTACTACTGATCCGTTCTCCACGCTCTGATGAACCTGTGCAGGCGCTGAGCCCTGAGAAACAACAAGCCTCAATCATCGCACACCAGGTGCTGCCAAGTGACAGGTAGGAACAAGTCTTGTTGTTGCAGAATGGGATTGATTCCCCGAACCTCCAATGCCATCCGTGCAGCTATAAACGACGCTCCAGGATTTGTAAGACTGGTTTAAACTTTGAAAAATATGCTAAATATATACGTTTATATTTTTTAATACAAGAATTATTTAAAACACAGACAAAATAAATTCTTATTTATCATCACGTGTTGAGCTGGCGTGCGGATTACTTGGTCAAGACAGAATCTACAGCCGCTTTGGTAAACTGCCCCATCTGTGTGGAGTTTGAGGGCCTGATTCATTAAGGAACACAAAACGAACATATTGTGCCTTTTTTTAAAAACGCACATAAATCGGGGCAACGCACGTCCGTAATCAGCAAGGAGCGGATGTGAAGCGCCTGGTGATTAATACAGGTCTCTGTGCACTCTGCTCTAACAGACAATACACTGCAGGATACGTCCAATACATATGTGGAATATAAAGTCCCAAAAGAACGAACAGAAAAAAAAAAGAAAATGGTTCGCTTAATGACCTGTTAATAATATAGAGCCTGATTCATTAAGGAAAGTTAAGCAAAAAAATGAGTAAGTTTTCTTACTCAAGTGTTCTGGACAAAACCTTGTTACAATGCAAGGGGTGCAAATTAGCTTATTAATTTGCACATAAGATATTTACTGTCTGTTTTTGCATGTAGCACACAAATACTTGATAGCTTATTTGTAGACTGAAATTTAAAGTTGATCTACAAAAAAACAGCCAATATTTTCCTTATGTGAAAAATAATAAACTAATATGCACCCCTTGCATTGTAACATGGTTTTTGTCCAGGAGAAAACTTAAGTAAAAAAAAAAAAAAAAGAGTACTTTCTTCAATGAATCAGGCCCATAGTCATTAATGAATAAACATGTTATTAAAAAAAAATGTCTACTGTACATAAAATGCATTTTTCCAGTTGCCCCTGACATGTTCTAGCTGCATACGCAGCCGTCATCCCTAGTGATGAAACAGGGCACCAAGTGGCAAATTATCTATTAAACTATTATAAATATGCAGAAGAAAACTAAACTCACGTAACTGCTTCTTAAGGAAAACAAAGGTTGTGTCCGCTGGCGTTATATGGAAGAGTGAGACTGGTGAAATAGATAGTTTGTGCATACGAGCATCTTCACACAATGCAGGAGAAAAGTGGATGCCCTTTTTTTTTTAGCAGGGAGAAAAAGTCTGTGCGCCCTCCCACAACGCAGGGCACGTGCCTGTAAATGCGCCTTCTTCTCCACCAATATCATGCCATTTTTGCACATGGGTGGAAATGTTGCAGCAATCATTCACCCATCCCACAACAAGGAACACCTCAATCTTCGCATCCGCAGATGCCACATTCTTCTGATAATCCAACTGCTTGCCCATAACAAAAGTTTACGCCAAAGTCTGAATTCCTGCACCTTATTGTCGGCAGGTATTCTGCGATGCGCCAGACTCTTTCCTTCGCTGCAGGTAATATATAAGAACAAGGCAAGAGATGACTCCTAACTATGTCACAATTAACATTTTACTTAGCAGCCACAAAGCAGGATTATCCGCTCATTGTTATCATAAGCACATCTTATTTTGTAACTGGTATTTGGGAGACGGTCCGTGTGAGGGATCGGTATTGTTTCTGTGGGAACATTTTTCAGGAACGAAATGTGTTAATCCCATGCAGATAACTTGTTCTCAGTTGCAGGGAGGCTGTTGGGATATTTTTCAAATCGACGTGATGCTGAGTGGTTTCTGCATGACCTCATTCTGTGAGTGCTGTACGGTTTCTGTGCTCTCATCCACACATATGACGACAAGTGACTCTGTCGCTCTCAGTTATACAGTTCAGGGCAAGTAAAAGTGAAAGAATTTTCTGTCATCTGTACACACTCCTCATACCACGAAGACGGCTCTGTGTCTGCTCTCTCATATTTTTCGTACACAAAAAGGACACAGAGATTTGGTTATATCCTGGAAAGACAACACACCGAACAATTCTGTCTCTTATATAATTCAGCCCCACACACGAATCACTTTCGGTATGAACAAGCTGCATGTTCCGGCCGCATATTAATAATGATACCATCGATGTTGATCAACATCTGACATCACAATAGTTTGTGGCAAAAATGTATGGATATTGGCATTGATAGTGCAACTTGTGGCCAGCATTAAATTTAGGAACAGTCCGTTCAGCATTCTACATACAGTATATTTAATAACCATTATAAGAAATGTCAAAGCTACAGCTTTTCTGGCTGAAAGTAGAGATGCCTGAAATCTTCCCTCTACTCCTATGTGTTTTCCTTGTACCTCAATAAAAATTCCAAATCCACTTGAGGACAAATCACAGCCAGATGGATTCAGCTTCCAGCCATTTAAAATATTATAATTATTTTTGCCATATACAGTATCTCCTAACATTTTCATAACCAAAATTGGAAAATAAGCCCCTCCTAAAATAACTGCGCCCAGATCCACCCAACCACACCCATAATCTCACAAGACCACACCCCCTTCTGAGTCCAATAATCTGGACAGTACAGAACGCCTAAGAGACCCACGCATTTCGGGGAGTTCTCCCAGAATCCCGGGAGAAGAGATCACCCTCCCAGATCCCGCCTCTCCTCTTGTAAAGAGGGTGGAGCCTTAATGCAATACACATCATCGCACCTCACCGCATGTGTCACAATTTGCATCACCATGGCTCTACCCCTGCTGTGCAATAACGCAATCACATCATTGCCATGGTGACATTAAAGGTGCCATTGTGCCCTCCCTAACTTTCCATTTGGATTTTTAGCATGAGATGAGAGTGTGCCAATAAGAAACCTCTAGGGGTAAATGCATAAAGCTGTGAGTTTCTGACGGGTTTGAAAAGTGAAGATGTTGCCGATAGCAACCAATCATATTCAAGCTGTCATTTATTTACTACATTCTACAAAATGACAGCTAGAATCTGATTGGTTGCTATAGGCAACATTTCCACTTTTCAAACCCGCCGGAAACCAGCAGCTTGATACATTTACCCCCTAGCTTCCTTTAGGGTGCCAAATACAATAAGCCAGTTAGAGGATCCTATCCTCATTAATTCTGTAACTCCATATGTACAAAGAGTATGGATTCTAGGTAAATAAAACAAATATTAGCAAAAATGCTCAATTCCAAAATATTGCACGTCATACAAATACCACAAGGCCTCAAACCCGCTGGCATTACAATACACAGGCCGTCTGCAGGCTCTTACTGTACAAGACGGATGTCAGTCTCCCCTTCCCTCCTACTGTATCTATCATTATACCTGTCTATAATATACCTAGTGTATCTATCATTATACCTGTCTATAATATATCTAGTGTATCTATCATTATACCTATCTATAATATGCCTAGTGTATCTATCATTATACCTATCTTTAATATGCCTAGTGTATCTATCATACCTGTCTATAATATACCTAGTGTATCTATCATTATACCTGTCTATAATATACCTAGTGTATCTATCATTATACCTGTCTATAATATACCTAGTGTATCTATCATTATACCTGTCTATAATATACCTAGTGTATCTATCTTTATACCTGTCGATAATATACCTAGTGTATCTATCATTATACCTGTCTATAATATACCTAGTGTATCTATCATTATACCTATCTATAATATGCCTAGTGTATCTATCATTATACCTGTGTATAATATACCTAGTGTATCTATCATTATACCTGTCTATAATATACCTAGTGTATCTATCATTATACCTGTCTATAATATACCTAGTGTATCTATCATTATACCTGTCTATAATATACCTAGTGTATCTATCATTATACCCATCTATAATATGCCTAGTGTATCTATCATTATACCTGTGTATAATATACCTAGTGTATCTATCATTATACCTGTCTATAATATACCTAGTGTATCTATCATTATACCTGTCTATAATATACCTAGTGTATCTATCATTATACCTGTCTATAATATACCTCGTGTATCTATCATTATACCTGTCTATAATATAACTCGTGTATCTATCATTATACCTGTCTATAATATACCTAGTGTATCTATCATTATACCTGTCTATAATATACCTAGTGTATCTATCATTATGCCTGTGTATAATATACCTAGTGTATCTATCATTATACCTGTCTATAATATACCTAGTGTATATATCAATATACCTGTCTATAATGTACCTAGTGTATCATAATACCTATCTATAATATACCTAGTGTATCTATCATTCTACCTGTGTATAATATACCTAGTGTATCTATCATTATACCTGTCTATAATATACCTAGTGTATCTATCATTATACCTGTGTATAATATACCTAGTGTATCTATCATTATACCTGTCTATAATATACCTCGTGTATCTATCATTATACCTGTCTATAATATGCCTAGTGTATCTATCATTATACCTGTCTATAATATACCTCGTGTATCTATCATTATGCCTGTGTATAATATACCTAGTGTATCTATCATTATACCTGTCTATAATATACCTAGTGTATATATCAATATACCTGTCTATAATGTACCTAGTGTATCTATCATTATACCTGTCTATAATATACCTAGTGTATATATCAATATACCTGTCTATAATATACCTAGTGTATCTATCATTATACCTATCTATAATATACCTAGTGTATCTATCATTATACCTGTGTATAATATACCTAGTGTATCTATCATTATACCTGTGTATAATATACCTAGTGTATCTATCATTATACCTGTGTATAATATACCTAGTGTATCTATCATTATACCTGTGTATAATATACCTAGTGTATCTATCATTATACCTGTGTATAATATACCTAGTGTATCTATCATTATGCCTGTGTATAATATACCTAGTGTATCTATCATTATACCTGTCTATAATATGCCAGGTATGTCTATAATTATACCTGTGTATAATATACCTAGTGTATCTATCATTATACCTGTCTATAATATACCTAGTGTATCTATCATTATACCTGTGTATAATATACCTAGTGTATCTATCATTATACCTGTGTATAATATACCTAGTGTATCTATCATTATACCTGTCTATAATATACCTAGTACATCTATCATTATACCTGTGTATAATATACCTAGTGTATCCATCATTATACCTATCTATAATATACCTAGTGTATCTATCATTATACCTGTCTATAATATACCTAGTGTATCCATCATTATACCTGTGTATAATATACCTAGTGTATCTATCATTATACCTGTGTATAATATACCTAGTGTATCTATCATTATACCTGTGTATAATATACCTAGTGTATCTATCATTATACCTGTCTATAATATACCTAGTGTATCTATCATTATACCTGTCTATAATATACCTAGTGTATCTATCATTATACCTGTCTATAATATACCTAGTACATCTATC
Source organism: Mixophyes fleayi (assembly GCF_038048845.1). Taxonomy (NCBI): domain Eukaryota; kingdom Metazoa; phylum Chordata; class Amphibia; order Anura; family Limnodynastidae; genus Mixophyes; species Mixophyes fleayi. The sequence continues at coordinate 151,340,790 of NC_134408.1, read as the reverse complement.
ATTATACCTATCTATAATATACCTAGTTTATCTATCATTATACCTGTCTATAATATACCTAGTGTATCTATCATTATACCTGTCTATAACATACCTAGTACATCTATCATTATACCTGTGTATAATATACTTAGTGTATCTATCATTATACCTATCTATAATATACCTAGTGTATCTATCATTATACCTGTCTATAATATACCTAGTGTATCTATCATTATACCTGTCTATAATATATCTAGTGTATCTATCATTATACCTGTGTATAATATACCTAGTGTATCTATCATTATACCTGTGTATAATATACCTAGTGTATCTATCATTATACCTGTCTATAATATACCTAGTGTATCTATCATTATACCTGTCTATAACATACCTTGTATATCTATTATTATACCTGTCTATAACATACCTAGTACATCTATTATTATACCTGTGTATAATATACTTAGTGTATCTATCATTATACCTGTGTATAATATACCTAGTGTATCTATCATTATACCTGTGTATAATATACCTAGTGTATCTATCATTATACCTGTGTATAATATACCTAGTGTATCTATCATTATACCTGTGTATAATATACCTAGTACATCTATCATTATACCTGTGTATAATATACTTAGTGTATCCATCATTATACCTGTCTATAATATACCTAGTATTTGATAATAATTAAGTATAGTCATAGTTAAATTCTATCAATTCTTTCTTTGAAATATCTCTAACATTAATACATCCACACACCGAGAAATATAAATTACAATTCACAACCATTCTCAAAACCGAAGGTTTATTAATCATTTCTTTATAAAATGGATTAAAAACAATGAAACAAAACAATACAAATATAGGTTTACTTTATCTTTGTTTTTCTGCAGAGAATAACTTGGTTTATTGCCTACTGACTTTCCATCTTGTTTCAGTCTATTACCAGCATTTAAATGTAACATTGTTACCGCTTCGCTCTGCTGTTTTGTTTCTCCCCTGGGGCCAGAAGCCGCGTGATTTGTCCAGGATGATTTAAAGCCGCAAAATAAAAAAAAGGAACATTTGGGAGCGAAAGTACTTCACTAAAGGTCTGTAAGTGAAACCTAAACTGTGTAATTTATTTAATTAGTATTTGAAATCTTTAGTACAGGAAAAGATTAACCACCGGCGGACATAAAGGGTAAGATGCCATTTTCTCGCCCGGTGCTTCGTAGAGCCCTCCGGCGCTGCAGCCTTCTGAACATCTGCCCTCGTAACGGCACCTCACAAAAATAAACATGACAAACTCTTCATCCCATTGCAGGGAAAACACGAGGATCTCGTGATCCCGCAGCCCTGTCACCTTTCTTCTGCAGCTCGGGGGTCACACCCCTCTTTGACAAGAAAAAAAATAAATCTCTGTTAAGCCGAAGGCACCACTTAAATCTCTTCAGTTTTTTGTGGTTTTTTTTTTCTGTTTTTTTTTTTTATATTTAAGCTTTTCCCTGGAATTCCAATGAAAAGCCTTTATTAAAATGCTAATTCGCAGGGATGGATACAAAGCCTTTGTCAACGCGATACCAAGAGTCTTTAAAGAGGAGATTTAAGTACCGGACTCTTGACCACAGTATCTGCCAAAGGTTTAGCGGATTCATACTTAATATCTCAGCTTGGTAATGTCCCTTAATCCTGGACAATTCAGATCCACCCGGCCGGTTTTTCAGGCTTGGCTGAGAATCGCACCGTCTCCGTTTTGATACGAGAAGAAATATTAGAAAATTAAAGAAGGGGAAAAAAAAAACAAGACAGATATTTAGCTTCTTCCGTAAAAGTGAGTGAGATAAACAGACCCTGAAAATTCATAAGGCACCCGGCCCTTGGAGAGATTGCCCTAACAAAGGATCTGTAATTGGCCCATGCAGCTGTCATCAAACTACTGATTCTTTATAAGGGGATTTGGGACAGAGAGCCTGGTCTCGCTCTGCGATCTTTGTAGTGTTTGTCAGTCCTGTATAGGGCCTGGAAAGCTGCGGGCATGTTGGTGAATAGGCAGCTGTCTATCACAGTTATTTTATCGCTGACCCTCTGTGTCCTGTACACATAGAACACACAGCGCTGTTTAGGATTTTAAACAAACTGATAATCATAACAGTAAAATAAAGGGTTTGGATGGGAGCAATAAAAATATCATAGGAGTATTTAATCAGGTCTACTCCAACATATTTATTAAATCATTAACCTACCCAAGAACCTTAAGGAAAGGATTCTCTGTTTTAAATGTTGGTTTTAATTTTCTATAAATGTTCAGGAAAACATCTGATAATTTGTTATTCCATGAATTATTTGTATTTATACCTAAATTATTAGGGGTCAAATCTGCCACATTGCTTACCCTGTCCAAGGTCAACTGATTCACCACCAGAACAACAAATGCAACAGCAATGGAAGAGCCACGGAATAACCAAATTGCACGGGCCGAGGGTGATATCGGTGCGCTCATCCTCTGTGCCACCTGTGGAACCTGTACTTTAGATACCAGGTGGGAGGAGTCCATGTTTCAAATGGTGCCCATGTAATTAACAAGTACTCCTAATCTTTTAAGTGGGGGTGGGGTATCTCTATCTTGCATTGTTCTGGGGAAGTGATGGGGGAAGCTAACAGTCCCCTAAGTAACAGGAAGGCTGTGGTTTTATGTAATGGGCCAGTGATGTTACTGCATGTCTGAACAGGCGAGAACTAACTGGTAAAGTGCTTGGTCATTGTGCAAAGCCTGCGGGCATGACATTGGCTTATTACAGGGTTCTTATTCCTATTGTTTTCATATTAGGAAATGTGGGATCCTTAATTCCCTAACTGGACAAATCTTCCCGTCCCAGGTTAGTACACAAACTTTATATTTCATTATATATATATATATATGTATGAGACCATGCAGCTAGATGTATTTCAGCCAAAAACCCAGACCATTTAAGATCAGATCCTCTAAACGTGACAGCTAGACTAACTGTACAATTAACGAGCAATTAAAGCCACTAATTACATCTAAGTAACTTGTTTATTTATCAAAAACCTAATGCAGGAGACATCATAGATATCTCCTGCTTTAGGCTACGTTTAGCATTAAACTGCAGTCCCCATAATTTGCAATGGGAAATTATGGGAGAAGGATCTTAGGATCACCCTTCATGCGCTCCCCTCCGTAAACTACTGCAAACTGTCTCTGGCATGCGTGACCTAAGGTCTCGAATATCGCGGATTTCAGTATCATCTCTATGCGGATGATACACAAATTTATCTATCCTCTCCTGATCTTTCGCCATCTGTGTTGTCTCACGTTACTGACTGTCTTTCTGCCATTTCATCTTGGATGTCTTCTCGCCAACTCAAACTCAATCTTTCAAAAACTGAATTAATAATATTCCCACCCAAGAACAGAAGCTTCCTGCCTGACATTTCTATTTCTGTCAATAACATGACCATAAATCCCACCCCGCAAGCTCGTTGCCTAGGTGTAATCCTTGATTCACAACTGTCGTTTATTCCCCACATCAACTCTATATCTAAATCATGTTACATACACCTAAAGAACATATCCAGAATACGCACATATCTGACACAAGACACCGCAAAAACATTAATTCATGCACTCATCATCTCCCGCATCGACTATTGCAATTCCCTCCTTACTGGTCTTCCCAAAGTCAGACTTGAACCCCTACAATCTATTTTGCACGCAGCGGCTAGACTGATTTTCCTTACAAACCGTTATTCCTCTGCTGAGCCACTCTGTCAGTCTCTACATTGGCTGCCTGTATTTCAACAAATCCAATATAAAATTCTTCTACTAACATACAAGGCCATCAACAAAATTGCACCGACATACATTTCCTCACTTGTCTCGAAATATATCCCTACTCGACACCTCCGTTCTGCACAAGATCTACGTCTCTCTTCCACTCTCATCACATCCTCCCATTCTCGGTTACAGGATTTTTTCCGGGCTGCACCTACTTTGTGGAATTCCCTCCCACACACAGTAAGACTTTCCTATAGTCTTCAACCTTAAAGCGTTCACTGAAAACCCACCTCTTCAGACAAGGTTATGATATTCCTCAGCCACCATCTTAATTTCCCTAGATTACCCTATTACCATCCTCTACACTGCTAATGCAAGACAACAACCTTCTGACCAACATTGCAACACACATAGCCCACTCAATACTTTTACCTTTGCAGTCTGGCTGGTCCATTGTGCAATATGATGTAGCACATGCCCTTGTGTTTCTAACTCCCTTTGTCCTATAGATTGTAAGCTTTCAAGCAGGGTTCTCTTACCTCTCTGTCTGTATGTATTACCCAGTATTGTCTTATTAATGTTTGTTCCCAATTGTAAAGCGCAACGGAATTTGCTGGCGCTTTATAAATAAATGTTGATGTTGATGATTAAAGACTCCGGGACAGATCCCAGAGTTATTGTAAACGTAAAGTCATCACCAGACAGCCTCTTATCGGATGCGAGGTCCCGGAATAATTATTTAATAAATGGTGGCGTTGCATCATCCCTTATCATTGCGATAAGGGATGATAATTAAGGGGAAAAATGTGGCCATTAATAAATAGGCCTCTAAATGCCACTAAAAAGTAAATGTAACATTTTGGGTGGAGATATCCTTTAAATCTACCACCTACAGAAATGATATTACTAACCTGCCCCTCCCCTCTACTTCCAGTTACTTTTCACATGTCTCCTCCATTCCTTTTACAGTTCCGGTCAAAACCAATGGGTGAGGGTGTGTGCAGGAGGGCCAATCAAAAGTAGCACTCAAACTATTGTAGCTTGTGATTGGTCCTCCTGCTCAAATATGGCTTATGCAGTGCAAAAAAGAGATTTAATTTTCCAGAGCAAGATTATTAAAATAAAATAGCACAGGGAGCGTATTTTTAGGGGTGTTCCATGCACAACCATTCTTACTCAACTAAAACTGCCAGAGATCAACTTATACTTTTAATGGGAACCATTTTTCACCTTCCAGTTGCTCTTCAGCTGAGAATTTGTAGAGCCATCTTTTGAAAGCAGAGAGCATGCTTTGATTTGGGCTGGGTCCGTCATCCAGGTGCAAAACTGTTTGGCAGTGGCAGTCAAGTACAATGAAAAACGTTCATTGATCTCTAAGGGAACACATTGTGTACATACCTAGGGGTTAACAAGAGCGGTTACATTAGCGTTGTGATATCATTTTGACGAGGTTCTTCCCTACATGTAGAAATCCCACTGAAATGAATAAGTCACTGAAATGGATGGGCCATTGACATGAATGGAGCTGCACAGCGCTACTTTACCTGGATCAATATTCACTTAATCTCTACTAATATGCAAAGAAAGCAGGGACTTCTCATCACTGCCAGCCAATCACATTGCAACCCTGTGGTGTTGGGAAGAGCCCCCAGCCTGCACTGACCAGTCTGGGTTGGTTTCCACTCTATGAGGAGACCACAAACTCACTGTCCTCTTGTCTAGCATTATGATCGTTTGAGGAATATGGGGGAGGCCACTCTGACCATTTTTATTCATTTTTAATAATACAGAACTTCTCCTATTCATTTTAATTACCCATTTATTTCAATGGAAAGGTATTGAAACCCCATTGAAAAAGCTCTGTACCGATTATGTGCTGGATGCATCTACAAACATGTGCAAACGCGTCCAACAAATGCATGGCTCTTCTATGTGTCTTCGTATGGGTCTTTTTATGCAAACACTAAGCAAGTGAAATGTCACCCCTCTGTTCCCTTACACAATGTAGCATAGACATCTGTATTAGGGTACAACAACAAAAACTAATTTAGGCAATGACAATGTAATCATTATTTGATCTATCAAAATGTTAGAAATCACTAATTAATTTTTTACAGCAAAAAAATATATAATTTTAAAATGAGCTTCCTAACTTGTCTGCCCCCAAATTCTGCTGCCTCATTATAGGCCCGTTACAGGGCACACGGCCAGCTGCAAATTGAGGGATAGCACCGGCGTGGTCATTGTACAGCATCGTTTTCTATGTGTCTTTAGTAAACTCTACTCCGCTGCTCATTAACCTTTCCTGTGGAATTCCTCTTTAAAATAACCTTTCGCCTCTTCCTGTGACAAAGACTCCAAGTCCCCATAGTCAGCTGTCGGAAATGGTCTCTTTCCTGAGTGTAATACAGAGATATTGTAATCCTGGCAGCACAGGACGTGGCAGCACTGATCAATGGTAAACGAATTGTAAAGTAATGTTCTTTCTTTGAAAGGCACATTTTATTTTTTTCAGGGAGTGTTGTAAGTTCAAATTTACACGTTGATTGTCTGGGAGGGCTACTGAGCTGTGCTTTATAGAGTCATCGACTACACTTCAACAGACCCTCAATCACCCAGGTTGTCATTAGTCAGACAGGTTATTTAAATATGATTATAAGGGTTTTTAAATCATTTTAAACTCCCTCTTACGCTGGTAATCTAAAAAATAATGTAAACGAATGGACCGGACGTTTTGCGTCTCCTGATGTTCACCAACGTTTGGTACACTGTTCTGCAGGGAGGTCTGAGAACATGCTTTGAAAGCCCCCTTAAATGTGAGGACAATGTACAAGATTTTGGCAACGCTTTTAATATTGTGTATAAAGGGCCTTCCATACAAGTGCACAGGTGAATATAGTATTGCATGATATTACATTTTTCTTTGTATTATCTTCTATATACAGGTTTTACGTACCTGCTCAGTAGGTGTCTACAGACAGAATGTATTTATCTATAGATTTATAATAGACCGCCTACCTGATTATTCTGTATCCTTCTGCTGGCTATATCATTCAATGAGCAAACTTGTAGCATTACCTTTAGAGGCAGCCCGTTTGGTGGTCGTGGTTCTCCCAGAGAACGTATCACCTGCATGGAGAATAGAGGTCACCTGCGGGTAAGTTTTGCTCAGAATTATGACATATCGTTCATGAATACGGTAATCAGAGCAGAAGGAAAGGGAGACTAGTTAGTCGATACAGATGTATATGTTCAAAAATATTGTGATTTTTACTGTATCACGGTTACAGATACTGGGCGTCAGTAATCACCACACAGGAATCCTGGAGAGATTAAACATGGTTACATACCGACACCTCCATTAATCACTACAAATCTGAGAAAGAGGCTGAAAATAGCTCAGGTTACACAACAATAAACATGTAGCACTGTTAGTCTGTTGTATTCCTCATTCTCCACTGATTGAGTATAACAACATTTGTACATTTTTTTGAAAATAGAAAACTGCATTGTGGCCAAATCCATTCCCTAAACAAACCAGGTGACCTATAGAAAGCAGATAAGGTCTAAGGGTTAATCTTACAGTTTCCATGGTTAAGCAGATTGTGTTTGCTTTATCTCCTAAATCGATTGTAAGCTCTTTGTGCCCATGTCCTAAAAGCAGACTGATCTCTGCCTCTCCTAAATTCCTTTACAGTATTTAGTGTTTTTACTATATCTCTGGCTGAACGTCTATTTCATTTCAGTGAAGACATAAAGAGAACGAGCAGAATGTACCTGAACATTTGAAAAACAATTAAACACAGTGCAGTAATAACTAATGCAGCACTCACCATATAGTATGAGAATATATTACTGCCGGTATCTCAGCAATCAACTTCTGCAATCTATCCAGTGGGGATAGAGAAGATATTTTATCGCTGCTTATCCTGAGACTCAACTGTAACACCGGCCTGGAGTGGCAATAGTTGAATTTCCTTAGTTATGTGCATGTTGATTTAAGGCTTCAGTTCCACTACTGGAAAAAAAATAGTTTAAAAATATATATTATTTATTTTTACAAAATTAAATAATTGTAAACAGGATTGCATCTAAAAAATACTTTATACTTAGAATAAAGCATTTTTTATGCTTTGGTCTGTAATCTCCATCCCGAGTCAATGGCATATCAGGTATGGCGCCAGTACAAGTATTATCATGATGCTTGCTAACTGAACACACTTGTATCCAGCTAGGTTCGGATACAAGTGAACCTTACTGCTTGTTCCTGGAAAAAACAATGTTATTGCAGGATGAAATAACAGGCACAGTGTTATTGGGCAGCACGGTGGATCAGTGGTTAGGCATACATGCCAACTTTCAAAACTCCACACCTGGGATATCCTGGGGGAGAAGTCATGTTACAGGGGGTAGGAGGGGGCATGGTAACATCGTCGTGTCACCATAGCCTCGCTTCCCAAAATAAAATGCCGAAATGCAAGGCATTGAATAGCGGGGACAGGGATTAATGACACAATTAAGGCCCCCTCCCCCCCGCCATTCAGTGCCATGAATTTCGGCGAATATGGGCTGAGGCTTGCCTACTCTTACAGGAGTCCGGGCGGACTCCCCGAAAGTCAAACTGATGTGAGTGACAAATATTCTCTGTACAGCGCTGTAGATTTGGTGGTGCTATATAAATAAATGATGATTATGAAATCTCCTGTTGTGGTCGAAGTGATAACTAACCCTATAGCTGGCAAAAACAGGGAGGGTCAAAGGATGTCTGGCAATCTCTATTCATCTTTTTCTTACTTGTTGGCAAAATATGACATTTTTATACTGCCCATTAATAAATATTAAAGGGGTTTTTCACTTTAAATATGACTTCCCAATACTAGTAGTATATGAAGATCCTAGCACTGTGATGACTGTTTATTGGAGAGGGCAATCAGGTGTTATTTACAACGAGAGACGCGCAGTGCTGAAGGTTGTCGGGAGAGGCCCTAAATGCTGGGACCCTGCTAAACACAGCAATAAGGGGGTATCCCAGGAGAGAGACCCCCATAAAGTCTAGAGAAAACTCGATTAAGACCCCATGGTGCCCTAGGTAAGATACTGGTATGGGCCCCCTCCCACCCCTCAGGTTGTAAAAAAAAACAACAAATATATAAAAATAAGGATGAGTAATCTGGGCCCCTCAGTGACCACCGGGCACTAGGCAGGAGCAGGGCAGAAAAGAGGAATTTCAGGCACGGTATAGCAACTTCTTAGGGCCCTTTCCATAGCTGGTGAAGTGGGCACACCAACTTGGTGGCTCCTCCCAGTGCCCCTGGATAATCCAGATAAGATTAAGAATAGTGATAATTGTATCCAATGTGCAGAACATGAGAAGTTGTACTGTGCAATGGGCAAATTTACAATATAGGGAGTTACAGGGACACATTGATAAAGCCTGGAAATTAGGGGGGGGGTGAGAGCTAGGGCTGGACACAAGATTACAGTAGCCGGAATGGGCTGAATAGTGATTAGTAAAGACTCCTGTGCCACCTACCTAGGTGAGCCTCTGAATGAGAAATTAGAATGAAGAGTGAATATGAAAGGAGCAAGAAGGCGGCACTGTGCCCACAACTCTGCTCATGGAAAATAATATAATATATAATAACTTTACATTGTTCGGGAAACAATCCGCTGTCACTGACTGGCTGAGGGCTTGCACTGCGCATGTGCAGCACTTTGTGGTCGCGTCCTGCGCTAGTTTGTCCCAGCAGCCGCCCCTTAGCAGCGCGTTGTGGAGGATTGTCCCCGCCTGGGAGCCGTAGCGGCTGCAGGAAGAGTGGCCGCGCCCGGAGAGCGAGAGACAGAGCACAGGGCCGGGTACAAGCGGAGAGGAAACACCCGGAGGTGAGATCCCGGACACCCCAATATACACACAGCTCCCACAGAGGACTGGGGTGGGCTGATAGACTAGCGGGTCACGTCCGGCTGTCCCTGTCTTTTTTGTGTGTCCCTGTCTATTCTGTGTGTCCCTGTCTATTCTGTGTGTCCCTGTCTATTCTGTGTGTCCCTGTCTATTCTGTGTGTCCCTGTCTATTCTGTGTGTCCCTGTCTATTCTGTGTGTCCCTGTCTATTCTGTGTGCCCCTCTGCGCTGTCCCTGTCTATTCTGCGTGCCGTCCCTGTCTATTCTGTGTGCCCCTCTGCGCTGTCCCTGTCTATTCTGTGTGCCCCTCTGCGCTGTCCCTGTCTATTCTGTGTGCCCCTCTGCGCTGTCCCTGTCTATTCTGTGTGCCCCTCTGCGCTGTCCCTGTCTATTCTGTGTGCCCCTCTGCGCTGTCCCTGTCTATTCTGTGTGCCCCTCTGCGCTGTCCCTGTCTATTCTGTGTGCCCCTCTGCGCTGTCCCTGTCTATTCTGTGTGCCCCTCTGCGCTGTCCCTGTCTATTCTGTGTGCCCCTCTGCGCTGTCCCTGTCTATTCTGTGTGCCCCTCTGCGCTGTCCCTGTCTATTCTGTGTGCCCCTCTGCGCTGTCCCTGTCTATTCTGTGTGCCCCTCTGCGCTGTCCCTGTCTATTCTGTGTGCCCCTCTGCGCTGTCCCTGTCTATTCTGTGTGCCCCTCTGCGCTGTCCCTGTCTATTCTGCGTGCCCCTGGGTGCTGTCCCTGTCTATTCTGTGTGCCCCTCTGCGCTGTCCCTGTCTATTCTGCGTGCTCCTGGGCGCTGTCCCTGTCTATTCTGTGTGCCCCTCTGCGCTGTCCCTGTCTATTCTGCGTGCCCCTGGGCGCTGTCCCTGTCTATTCTGTGTGCCCCTCTGCGCTGTCCCTGTCTATTCTGTGTGCCCCTCTGCGCGCCCCTCTGCGCTGTCCCTGTCTATTCTGTGTGCCCCTCTGCGCTGTCCCTGTCTATTCTGCGTGCCCCTCTGCGCTGTCCCTGTCTATTCTGTGTGCCCCTCTGCGCTGTCCCTGTCTATTCTGCGTGCCCCTCTGCGCTGTCCCTGTCTATTCTGCGTGCCCCTCTGCGCTGTCCCTGTCTATTCTGCGTGCCCCTCTGCGCGCCCCTCTGCGCTGTCCCTGTCTATTCTGCGTGCCCCTGGGCGCTGTCCCTGTCTATTCTGCGTGCCCCTGGGCGCTGTCCCTGTCTACTCTGCGTGCCCCTCGGCGCTGTCCCTGTCTATTCTGCGTGCCCCTGGGCGCTGTCCCTGTCTATTCTGCGTGCCCCTGGGCGCTGTCCCTGTCTACTCTGCGTGCCCCTGGGCGCTGTCCCTGTCTACTCTGCGTGCCCCTGGGCGCTGTCCCTGTCTACTCTGACATGAATTGGTTGTAAAAGGGGAATTGAGTCGATATGACCATTAGGAAAGCTGTGTTATTTAATTATTATAACTTATTTATAAGGTGACACAATGCCATAGGACAAAGCAACAACTAATGAAGTTGGAAGCGCAACATGCAGAGCATAAGAAGCAGTAGGAGGTGACAGAGAAGTTTAGGTGGACAGGTTGAGGGTGGGCAGGAAAACAAAGAAAATAGAGGGCTCTGCTCATGACAGTTTACAATCTAATCTACTGACTTGTATATAAACCTACTGATAGAAATTTTGTATTGAGAGCGAATAGTTTTCACCCAAAGACATTGATTGAAATTATTCCAAACGTTCAGTGAGTCAGACAAATGACCGGCTCTGTGTTGAACACACTTCTCTGCAATCAGTACATTTTCCCAGAGAGGAAATGATTGTGAGAATATCTAATAATGTACGAGATATGGATAGATCTGAGCTACTAAAAACTAAATGTAAGGAAATTAGAATTTATTTTTTTAGATTTTGGGTACTACCTACTGTATGAAAAATTTTAGAATAATAGAGTTTATCTGGAGGTAATACAGAAAGACCCTATTTATGGTAAACTATTTGTGGAAAAGCCAAAATTCAGATATAACAGATACAAATATAAGTAATTGTGGTTAGAGCTGATTGTGACATTCTATTCATGATTGGACAATCTAAGTTGATGGTAAGAGAGGGTACTGTTCCATGGTTTATCCTGTATGACATGTAATCCCCAAATTTAAAGGTAAAACAATACAGCACCCAAATGAGGGATCTCTTTAAATATCAAGGGTTTTTAGTTGTTAAAATGAAAGTGGAATTTACCTCTTTAAATGCCTCTGTGGGTAAGACAGCCATAAAATAAAATGGTGGGTTGATGAATATAGAAATAAAATCAGGAATCAATTCTTATGTCAAAACCTATGTGAATTCGGACTGTGCCTAGCACATCATTTTTATGACTACAAACATAAAGTTTGTTTATTAGATTACTATGTTTGTCCCCAATTGTAAAGCGCTACGGAATATGTTGGCGCTATATAAATAAATGATGATGATAAAGGGCCTGATGACCAGTTGTATCCAAATTTAGATTCATAGCAGTTTTACACCCATATGCTGAGCTGGATGCGTCTGGCTCTCCATCGGCAGCATATGCGCCAAGATTACGCTAAATGCAAAAATAGCGCTTTATGCCTAGGCAAACATAGTTATAATGTGATTGTCCTAAGCTGAAATGTTTGCGGACATTTGTTTTGCTAGTGTAACACGCATTTGCTACTCATAAAAATCTAAATTTACATTTCCCTTACCGCCAAATAGCACAATAGTCACACAAATAGACGTTTGTTAAATCCCGTAATACATACAGTAGCCTAAGTGTCTCTGTGCTGTCTGCCTCAGACGCATTTGCTGCGGCGCACACTCCCTCCCCTTCCCCGTTTCACCTCTGCAGACATAAGGAGGCGCAATTGTCACTTTCGTTCAACTCTGCATCAGGCCCAAAGTATCACAGCGATGGCAGATTTTACAGGAAATCAGTTTAACAAAGAGATCAAAACCGGATGTGGTCCTGCAGCAGTAGGACATATGTCCAGTCGAGCTGACTTTCTTAGGAGGGGGGGGGGGGGGGGGCAGTTTCTACATCAGAAATGTGGCTATTCCTCTGTGAAGACACTAAGCTGACAGGTAGGCATATTTGCGACAATGGAAAGTTCTGAGCACTGCATTTATGTAAGCAACGTTTTCTGCAGGAATGTCAGCCACGTAAAGAGTTCTAGGTCATAGGGAATAGTTTGGCAACATATGTAAAACTTTGAAGTGGTTGAACGTATGTTATTTTGGCCAAAGTCACAGGAAACAGAATCCTAAATTGAGATGTGTGTTAAAATACAAATTTAGCACAGTATTCTGATTTATATTCTTATTGACAAGTTAGTCTTGTCTCGCATGACTGCTTCTGCGTCAGTATGCTGACTCTCGTTATTACTATGCTTTATTAATAAATCACCAACATACACTCTATGGAAAAAAGTTAATTATTGAATTGAGGTGTTTCAAGCAGACCCGTTGCCAGAGGTGTATAACATCCAGCACCAGCCATACAGTTTCCATTTGCAAACATTTGTGATACAAAATGGGTTGTTCTGAAGAGCTCAGTGACTTCCAGCGTGGTACTGTGATAGGATGTGTGATACTGTGATAGGATGTGTGGTACTGTGATAGGATGCCACCTTTATAATAAGAAGGTTTGTGAAATTTCATCCCTGCTGGATATTCTACAGTAAACTGTAAGTGATATCATTAGAAAGTGGAAGCGTTTAGGAACAACAGTAACTCAGCCACGAAGTGGAAGACCACGTAAAATCACAGAGCAGGGTTAATAACTGCTAAGGCACACGGTCAGGGCCGGATTTACCGCTAGGCAACCTAGGCACCTGCCTAGGGCCTAGCGGCTCTCGGGGGGCCCAGTTGGGGGGGACAGGATCAATTTTAAAAAAATTTGCCCCCCCGCTGTGTGCGTGTATTATGTGTGTGTGTGCGAGGGGCCACTACGTGCGTGTATTATGTGTGTGCGCGAGGGGCCGCTGTGTGCGTGTATTATGTGTGTGTGTGCGAGGGGCCGCTGTGTGTGTGTGCGCGAGAGGCCGCTGTGTGTGTGTATTATGTGTGTGTGCGCGCGAGGGGCCATTGCATGCGTGTATTATGTGTGTGTGAAGGGGGGGCCCAAACCGATATCTTGCCTAGGGCCCTATGAGCTGTAAATCCGGCTCTTCACACGGTGTGTAAAAATCACCAACGCTCTGGTGATTCCATAGATGAAGACTGTGCGGTGGGAGCTTAATGTAATGGGTTTTCATGGCCGAGCAGCTGCATGCAGCCTCACATCACCGAGACCAATGCCAAGCGTCGGATGGAGTGGTGTAAAGCACACCGACACTGGACTGTGGAGCAGTGGAAACGTGTTCTGTGGAGTGATGAATCGCGCTTCTCTGTTTGGCAGTCAGATGGGCGAGCCTGGGTTTGGTGGATGCCGGGAGAACGTTACCTGCCTGACTGCATTATGCCAACTGTGAAGTTTGGTGGAGGAGGGATAATGGTACAGGGATGTTTTTCAGGGTTTGGGCTGGACCCCTTATCTCCAGTGAAGGGCAATCTTAGTGCTTCAGATTACCAAGTCATTTTGAACAAAGCTTTGTAGCAACAATTTGGAGAAGTTCCTTTTCTATGCCAACATATCTGTGCCCCAGTGCACAAAGCAAGGACTACAAAGACATGGTTTGATGAGTTCTGTGTGGAAGAACTTGACTGGCCCGCACAGAGCCCTGACCTCAACCCCATTGAACACCTTTGGGATGAACTGGAACAGAGATTGCGAGCCAGGCCTTCTCGTCCAACATCCGTGTCTGACCTCATAATTACTCTACATGATGAATGGGCACAAATTCCCACAGAAACACTCCAACATCAAGTGGAAGCTGTTATCGCTGCCAAAAGGGGACCAACTCCATATTAAAGTATATATATTTGAATACAATGTCATTACAGTCCCTGTTGGTGTAATGGTCAAGCGTCTGAATATTTTCATCCATATAGTGTATTTAGCACCTTTGTTCAATAAGACTTCTATGCTTTTCTTTCCCTAAATGAAGAAATTGTAGGCCTTCCCGAAACTGTCCAGCTACCCTTCTGATCAGGGTACATGTGAGAGATAATCCTCCCTTAGATCAAGTGATCCTAATGTATAAGAGGGGATAAGAATTGCATTTAGTTTTTGGCAGAGGGTTATATAAGCTTTGGACATTTGGCGGCTGTCCCAAAGTCTGTGGTTGGGCGATATATTTTTTCCCAAAGAGGAGTATTGTATCATACCAGTAAGACTGACATAATGGTAAACTGGGTTATGGTGTTCAACACTCTGCATACAAGCAGCATCGTAATAACAAAAACATGTTTTATATTTATAACAGAACATAAAATCTTATTTAAACTCGCAGAAGAAATTAGTCAGGACCCTCACGCTCCCCACTTGCAATGCAGTCCCCCCCCCCCCCCCTTCCTGCCCACTAAACTTTACCGCCTCTCTAGAATGTGTGGCTAGTATTTATTTTCTTGGCTAGATGATTAGTCTCGCGAGTCTTTGTACGTGTGAGACTGATATTGAGGAGTGTCGTGGTATTGCACTGCGGTAATGCCATCTCTGCCCACTGTGCATCAGATTACCCAGGATCCAAAGCGTGGGACAGGCGCTAGATGTCCAAAGCTTAACCTCTTCCAAAAACTGTGAGGTTTATATCTTCTCTATCAAATCTGGTCCTTGAAAGGAACTGTTTGGTTTTCAGATGAACTTTTTTTTTCCGCTTTCTATTTTGTGACCATCGTCCATACTGCAGTTGGCAACAAAGTATCCTACGCAGATACTTTTGTTACCTTTTAAGTAATAACTAGGCTTTATAGAGAAGCGTGTACACAGAGAATACTAGCTGGCTAATATCATTTTATTTTAGTAGGGCCACACGATATTCTGGTGCCCTTCTTGTATATACAGTCACTAATCTAACTGGTTTGGACTATAGTGCAGAGGAAAATATTCTGTTTTAAATTCTACTCGGCACTTCCCTCTATCTCTAATAAGTAATGTGTGCTTACAACCCACAAACCTACACAGACCTGGAGATGTTTAAATATAGATAATGTATACAGGATATGCAGGCACTCCCTTCCCCCTCACTGTCCCGTACACTGGTCAGGGATATATCGAGTATACGGAGCGCCCAGTGTTAATAGTGATGTCTGGATATCACCCAGAAGCTTGCGTCTATTTACTTTAGATTTACCGACCTACATGTATATCACTATTAATCACACATTACTGCGGTTTAATTTCTTACTCATTGTGGGTGTCAAACTTTAAATAATGCTGGATTATCTGACTGTAGGTTTAATGTGGACCTGCGGTTATGAATCTAGCACAGAGGGCGCCTACATACCACCGTGCTGGGCATTTGTAGCTCTGTGCAGAATGTAGCATGTTGCTGTTATATTGGTAAATGATAACAGTGTTTCCTTGGGCTATGCATGTGTTAAAGGGATTATATTCTTGTTTGTAAAAGTATGTGAAAAGTCATTCTGGTTATAATGGTACATAAATCCATTTATTGTACTCCTGTGCCTGCTTCATAGGGGCTGTTAGGGGTATCGTCATTACCAAGCTAGAGGGCAATTCATTTCTTTTTAGAGAATGATTCTGCCAATGGTGGCGTTAGTAATTTACTTTTTGGATAAAAGACAGCTGCAGTCACTGGAATTTGTATGTAAATAGCAGCAGTCACTCCCTTTTGATTGGTGGGTGATGCCGCCTGATTTTAGTTTGAGAGACATGAATAATACATTTTGAGATGAGTAATTAATCCCTTGAATGGAACTTTAAGATAAGGGGAATAGATCTAGTTCAGGTCAGGAACGAGCATGTGGATTTGTCAGAGGGGGGGAAAGATAGACAGACACATATGGAGATATAGATCAGCCACAATATTAGAACCACCTGCCTAATATAGTGTAGGTCGCTCTCGTGCTGCCAAAACAGCTCTGACAAATCACAGCATGGTCTCCACAAGACCTCTGAAGGTGTCCTGTGGTATCTGACACAGAGACGTTAGCAGCAGATCCTTAAGTCCTGTAAGTTGTGAGGTGCGGCCTCCGTGGCTCGGACTTGTTTTTCTAGCACATCCCACAGATGCTCGATCAGATTGAGATCTGTGGATTTTGGAGGCCAAGTGAACACCTTGAACTCTTTCATGTTCCTCAAACCATTCCTGAACAATTTTTGCAGTGTGACAGGGCGCATTATCCTGCTGAAAGAGGCCATCAGGGAATACCGCTGCCATGAAGGGGTGTACTTGGTCTGCAACAATGTTTAGGTAGGTGGTACGTGTCAGAGTAATATACACATGAATGCCAGGACCCAAGGTTTCCCAGCAGAACATTACCCAGAGCATCACACTGCCTCCGCCGGCTGCCTTCTTCCCATAGAGCATCCTGGTGCCATCTCTTCCCCAGGATAATATAATATATAATGTCCTTCTCTGAACAGTCTACTAATGCTTGTGAGGTGCTAGAAATGGTCGTACAACGGCTTTTAATCAGTAATTCTGGCTTAGAGAGGTAGATTAGTTTCTTTACCATTGACTTAGCTGTGATTTAATCAGAAAATCCTTTATAACCTCTGCACAAATTGTACACAGAGAGAACCTCGTATCTGTTGAAACTTTGTGGGCTTTTCCTGTACAATATATTCGAAAAAGTAATAAATCGCTAAGAGCTGATTGGATGCTATGGGTTTTGGCCCTTGTTGCTCTGTTAGTACGTAACCCTCAACGAGTATTTGAGTAGGGGGATCTGGCTAACGCTGCTGCATAGGAGTGAATGTTTTGTACCAGTAACCAGGGATAATGTGAGAGTGGTTTACACTATGCACCAAATAAAACAGAAGCTTATATATACAAGCCAGTTACATTACAGATTTATCTGCTCTGATGGATTAGTAGAGGGGGCACATAGGGCTGTTTTTAGAAGCACTTGTCAGATGAGGTTGGGAAGAGACAGTTGTATTAAATGACGACTGCCCCCCCCCTCCCTCCTGTTGTGCAGGGAGTGACGTGGTTACTGCCTCAGAAACTGGTACTGGGTCTTGTGAAACATTTTGGGAGGCTGACCCTGAGCTGAGAACGGGAAGGATGTCCTGACACAAGACAGAGCTCTCTGCTGTTCTATGACTCGCACAGGGAATGCTTCATAGAGCTGTGCATCTGCTAAGGTCTTACACCGTATAAAGATAGTTACCTGACAGACATTGTGGGGCTGCTATTCCGGAAACCGTGTTGTCTCGGTGAGGTCACCAATTCCTTGTAATGTGATAGGCTGCGGTTTAATCAATATTTGTTCAGCCCACAATATTGTGCTTCCAGGGTGACTAAGTGACTAGTGCTAAAAAATCCAGGCTATCGTACGGACAGGGGGCTAAGCTTTAAAACGGGAAAGAAACAACTAGGATGTAATATACTAAAGTACCTTTTTTTTTTTATTAATGATGTAGGAGATATTTAGAACATCCTGTATGTGGTCTGCTCATCACTTAATTAATAAAAAATAAAACTCCAATAGAGGCATCCAGCAGCGGAGATACTTCATCTGGATCTCATTGTAAAAGACAAGTAACTGAGATCCTGCAAAGTGCTTTGTATTAAATGGACTAATGCTGCTGTCCCCATAGAGGGCTATTAGAGGGCTATTATTTCTCCAGTGTTAACCCATTGTTAAATAACAACGTGCTATAACACCAGCATTTTGTCTCTTCACTATTCGTTAAAAAAACCTCATAATTATTATTTAATGTTTATACATTAACTTGTTCGATGTTTACAATTTTATGAATCATGATAGTGTGTGTTTGTTTAATTGTGTTAATAATGAGAGCTTAACACCCCCCCCCCCTAAAAAAACAAACCCTAGAACCTCAGAGAAGGGTGAGCATTCCTAAATACGTCGGCTCAGTCACATCACACGTTGATTGTTGTCATCTTTGTAGGAGATGTTTTGGTGCATTTTCACTAAAATATGAATTATGCAGTTAACAGTTTGTGATAAATGCCATTTTTGTTCCTCTTCAAAATGTGCAATATTTGTGGTAAGAGCAGATGGTGTGAAGAAGAAGTGGCTATCGGTGATGGTTATGTGGATTGGCTTAAGTGCTTCTCCAGCTGCGGGCATATCTGCGAGCCGGCCGGTTGCAGAGCAATGGGCTGACTGGCAGGAAAGGGATTTCAGGATTTCTGTTCCAGGCTTCCTGTCCTGTGTGTTATCACTTCTCCTATTACACACAGGCAGATTTGGAGGGGGGGTGTACAGAGTTTCCTCCTGACCCCCCCAGTCAGCCAGCTGCACTCTCTGTCTTTGCGTCGGCAGCTCTGATAAACCTTCTGACGTACACAAATGCCAGCGAGCCTATTAGTTTATAATTCCAGCCATTTATATCTAAAGAAATTCATTTTTCTTGCTGTTGTTGTGGCTCTGTGCCAGATACTGGGTATGCTTACAAAAAGCCTGTTCCTGAGCTCCGTCAGCCCAGCCTGGCTCCAGTATCCATGAGTGACACTCGCAGAGAGGAGCTCTCATAGGGTAAGCGCTGTCTGCTGCATTTCTCTGTATTACACACACATATGGTGGTACGGTCTAGTGGGTGGTATTTAAGGCCGGTTACCTTGCTGTGACAAAGGGCTGCCAACTTTGATCCTTGGTATTGCCCCTGGGTATGTTTTTCCTTGCACTGGTGATTTCATATTAATCTCTGACAACACAAGGGGTTAAAGTTCCTCTAATATAGTCTCCTGATCACATCAGCAGAGAACAGGTTAATTCCCCTTGTAACATATTTGGAGAAGTGTCAGTGGTTGTTACATTTTCTTTCCTTTTGGTCTGTTCTGCTTTCCTGTGAATGTACAGACTCCTCTCTGTAATAGGTAAGATTAGGTACTATATCCCCAGCATTTATATTTCGTATCTGCTTTATTTTATTATCCTTTATATTTACCTTCAGCACCATAAAGGTGGGGAGCAGTGTCCCCATCATTCTGTTGGTAACTTTGTTTCAGTATTCCATTCGGGTATTCCATATAAAATAACAGTTTTATTGTTGTCTTTGCTCTTATAGAATTGTTTTGCTTGTCTTATTTGTCTGCCTTTTATTGTTCTTTATTTAGTTGATATTAACCCATCTTAAAGATATGCTGTCAGTAGATAATTGGTCCATCTACTTAATTTTACTTTTATATCCGACGCTTCCGTGAGGCGTGTTTACCTATCTGTCTGCTGGATGTTTGTTCTACAAATCTGATATTTCTATAATATTCTATTTTTCTAACATCATTCACGGTTTTCTTCTCTTGTTCTCGAAAAAACATTTGAACCTTGAGGAAAGTGCTTTCTATTTATTTAATATTTTTTATGTTTCATTTACATTGTGCCTGATATTTTATATGGAAAGTGGAACTATTGTTTGACCTTGTTTCCTTATCAGAAAACCGCTGAATACTGCGACATTTGTGACGCACTCTACTCCTCCCGCGCAGGTCACTGACTGGGATCCATAATAATTTCCGTGGCGCATTGTACTTTTACACCATATTAAGGGAGGATTTGCATCCAGTATGTACAGAACAGTAGCTCTATTATGACGTTTTACCACGGACATAATTCAGTTCACAATGTCCATTTATCACAGACATCTTTAGTTTTATAAGCTGTCACAAGACGTTGCATAATAAGCTGAAGCAGTACGGCCATTTCCCACCTGTGACAAGCTGGATAGACTTATACTGCGCAGTAAAGGTATGAAGACTTTAGCTGTATGTTTCTATGTAGGGATCATTATAAGAGTACAGGGTGGCTGATGTGTATGAAGTACAAAACCGTATTCATTCCTGTGCTCGTATATCTGCAATAGAACTTCTCCCTATATGTGGGAGGGTGCAGGACGTGTGCCGGTTGTACACGGAATAGCCATATTGCGTGCAGAGATGTGTGTATTCTGGCTGGATACACCAATAGGAAGTTTACACTCTATGCCCATGGGGGTGGGGGGACAATGACAGGAAGCGGATATTAAGGTGTACTTGCTGGACCAGAGGTTATAGGGATAGTGTACTGGATTGGACCACACTGGTCTCTCAGATCTTCCTGGAATCGATGCTGTTTGTTTCCTCAATGCAGAAGTTGCGATTTCACAAGTCTTTGTTGAACTGCCAAAATGAAGGCAGGTTGTCATAGCCCGCCCGGGGGGGGTGTTATAAACTACAAACAAATCGGCAATGTCAAAACCTAGCAAATTGGAAATGTGGACGTTATACAAATACAGAGCGGATACCTTGGAAAGGCTTCAATATGGATGAAAGGAGTGGTTGCATCAAAATTCGGTTATATATTTAATTTTTAAACATACCATATTTCTAGCGCATGGAAAGCTGAGATGTGCGGCAGCCGTAGGACCCCGTTACCTGCTGGGATATCCGGGGGGCACTTCCTTGCCACAGAATAATGTGTGCACATTTCGTGTCACGTGGATTATATAGATCATACCAGTTCCCGGGGGCCGTGGGCGTTGTCTGGGAATAAACATGGAAAGTTTTATTCACACTCTGCAGGAATTTGACCTCACTAGTTCGTTTCATTGGGAGTAAACAAAAGGGTCTACTCCAGTACAGTTTACATCTCTAAGAGCTTTTGTTTTACTCAGTAAAATGAGAGCGCATCCACGTTCCAGAGATGTGTCATAGTGAAGCTGGAGCTTGATAGTATTGTGCAATATTTCTGATCGTTATGACCCTGGTTGTACAGTTGGATCAGCAGGAGTGATATAAAAAAGATAAATATAGGTGAACATCTCCGTTTATGTCTGTAAGACGCTGCCCTTGTGTAAGGTGGCTGCACGTGGTATACATAAAAGCCTGCTGGGTCTCTAATTGCTGTTCTCGGCCAAGGCTGCGTTAGTTTTGCGGGCACCCTGGTTTTTATCCTCTTGTCTCATTGCAATCTTTGTCTTCTGTTTCTAGCTGGGACCAAACTGTTGGCTGGTGTATGATTGCAAGCTTTAAAACCTCCCAACATGGCAGCCAACAAGAACAAGACTCAGAGTTCCTTGGTACTGCACAAGGTGATCATGGTGGGAAGCGGAGGCGTTGGCAAGTCTGCGCTCACGCTACAGTTCATGTATGACGAGGTAAGTAAGTGTGATGTTCTGTGGTGCAATGGAAATCTTATTCTTCAAATTCAGGTTAACCTAGTTGGCGGCTCCAGTACTGGCGAGTGATGGTCCGATGATGCCCAATGCTCTCTTCCTTCACTGCATGGAAACGGTTTGAAGGGTCTGCGGCTCTCCTGCCTCCCCAATACACTGCAATGTGATCATTTGTTACCTCTATCAGAATCAGTACATTACATTTTATCAGGCAGACAGGAGAGCCGCATTAGGGCGCAGGTATGCAGACCCGTCTTATCGGTATGTGGGCAACAGTCGCACTTATAAGTGGAGGTTTTTTTTTTTGCCTTTTTGCTTATTCTTTTGATTGGAGGATATTGGCAGTTTGTAAATGTACAACCACTTTTAAGTCCTTGAATATCAGATGAGAATTGTCTTATTTTATAGATTCACCTTAAGATATAATTTCGAGGAATAATGGGCTTGATGTTACATATGTTAGAATTTGAATATTCACTACTCGGTGGTAAAAAATAGAATGGTTTGTACCTGGGAATAGTCGCAGAAGCACAGGGATGTTGCAGGGAAATCACTGTGCGCTCTCCGTATGTCTGTTCTACGTTTGATACATAGATATATTTCAGTATGACGGGACGTTACTTGTTTGTCTCTTCCAGTTTGTGGAGGATTATGAGCCCACCAAGGCAGACAGCTACAGGAAGAAAGTAGTGCTGGATGGAGAGGAGGTTCAGATAGACATACTGGACACTGCTGGCCAGGAGGACTACGCAGCCATTCGGGACAACTACTTCCGCAGCGGAGAGGGCTTCCTGCTGGTGTTCTCTATTACTGAGCACGAGTCCTTTACAGCTACAGCCGAATTCAGGTTAGTGCTAATTAGCAGTCAGAACTGCTTTAATATTGATGCAAGTTGCTGACTCCTCTATAGACTCACAGACGGCTTCTGTGGAACTAATTGTTCCAGTATGACCGACTGCACGGCATGCTGAGTCTTCTAGTTCTACAACAGTTGGAGAGCCATGGGTTGTCTAGGCCTATCTTTATACCCGAGATTCAGATGAGGGATTATTTTAAGGTCCGTTAACCTTGGTGCTGGGTAACGGTAACATTTATAAGATACGATCTGATGTCTCCATTTCACTTTAGAGGGATGACAACAAAGCTGCCATTGATGGTGCGTAAGTGGCAGTTGGAGCAGGTTGTGTCACCTGAAAATATATATCAAAGATGGAAATCATTGCTGAATGATAAACCCATTGTTTCGCTTGTCCCCCAATGTCCATTTGGTTTTAGACATTAATTTATTTAGTTGCCTTTTGTGGTGCAACAAGACTCTTCTTTCATTAATGTCAGTGAGAATATTACTGTTAGACAGAGTTATGTCTGCGTCTATCTCCCTATCTGGCTGCGTCGCCGGCGATATCCTATCACTGGTGATCAGATCTGATGTTAACGTAGTGTAAAACTGTCGTCATGTTTTACAACAGTAACTTTTAGGTGTTCTCTAAATGTTATTAAATTAGCCTTTATTCAAAAATTGTTATA
Source organism: Mixophyes fleayi (assembly GCF_038048845.1). NCBI lineage: Eukaryota > Metazoa > Chordata > Amphibia > Anura > Limnodynastidae > Mixophyes > Mixophyes fleayi. Next base: position 151,317,392 of record NC_134408.1, on the reverse strand, counting down.
AAAACTAAACCGTTAGCGAAAAAGTTTTTTGAAAAATAAAGTAGCTTACAAAGTAATTTATAATGTCAGCGGATTGTTTTTATTGGCAGATTTTTTTTTATTTTTTTTTTAAAGTTTTATTTTTGAGAAGGTCAATAATGAGCATCAGTCCAAGACAAAATCTGTTACAATCAGGTTATGCATGTTCAGAGACTAATACAATCATTGTATATCATAATAAAAAGAGTTTTGATATTGACCAAGTTTTAACTATAAGAATAGAAGAAAGAAGAGACAGAAAAGAGAGGATAGTCAGAGAAAAGTGGGCAAGATAGATTAGGAGGCGGTGTGGCAGGTATTGGCAGATTTTTTAATTTTTAATTTTCATTTTTTTCATTAGTTCAGTGTAATTTTAAAGGTGTTTACATTTGATGCTTCGTTAGCTATGGGTGCTTGTTAGGGCTGTCAGATGACCGGTTAGACACAAACGATATGATGCGGTCATCGTCTGATTAGATTTACTGTCCATCCTGATAGACATTTTATAGATAAGATGTTGATCGGGATTGGCGGTCTTTTTGCGACCATATGCGCATTGTCAAAAAAGACCATTTTATAGAGATATGATGTTCGTGGTCGCTTTCCTTGCGTCATTGAACTTGAAAAATTATTGTATTTTGTTCAGTTAACATAATTTTTTATTTTTTATATCTATTTTTATTGCAGTATTGTGCATTGATAAAGTAAATATTTTTACAGTACATTTTTACAGCTGTTTGGTCATCATCTTAGAACAATCTATGAGAAGCAGATATCCCACAATCACTTACGTGTTAAGTTACAATTCACAATTACAAGTGGGGGGATGTGACAAGTAAAGTTAGTTAACGAATAGTAATACGTTGTCACTGTCAATACATTTATATGATGGAAGAACGTGGGGGGGGCAGCGATTCCTCACAGGAGGAGAAGTTGAAATGATCAGTATTTAGCAAAATACGTGATAAGAATAATTTCAAAATGTATTATCCGTGTTACAATAATTTAACCTGTTAAGCTGTATGTTATTTAATGTCTTACATGCGTTAAGCGAGCATGTGATGTGTTCCATTGTATATACATACCAGATTCTTAATAATCACAGTGAAAAGGAGCATCAGGAGATTTCCAACCAAATGTCTGACTGCAGATATGAACAGTTAGTTTAATACCATTGTAATAAGAGTTAACCTCCAATTTGTGCCTCCTCCACTTCAAAGACCAACACGTAATGAAGTGCAGTACTTTCATAAGCCAACGATGTCAGTAAAGTCTTAAGGAGACTGAACCCTGTTATTAAACTCGCAAAATAATCTGAGATGTAGAGTGCTGAAACCTCCATATAATAGAAGTGTTCATAGTGATGGCTTATTAGACCCTGAGGTTCTATTCTTTACATATAACCCCTATCTAAGCTGTCGTCATTAGTTAGATACTCTCTTGCAGTGTGTATCTAACAGGTACCTTTTCTGCCGATTCTCGATTTTTCAACTGTCCTCTCTGCCACACTTGACGTCTGCTTTGCTCTGTTGAACATGAACAGCTTTTTGCGCTGGTCATTTCCAAACGATTATGTTGGGATGATCCGGACTCTGCAGAAAAATATAGCAGTTAGATTCAGACCCTTGTGTGTCTCTTGGACATTTCCAATAGTAGTTTGGAAGAGGGGGGGTCTTATAATAATGAGTCTCTTTATACCAATGGTGAATAGTAATTGTTATATGCTCAGGGAAATGTTATGTATTGAATATCAATACACTTGTGTAGCGTACTGCTCCAAATCCCGTTACGTACTTCATCAAATATCTACTTGTGTAAAATGCAATCTTACACTATTACCCAGATGCATTGTTATGTATTGTTTTGCACTGGAACCAGTAAACATTCCAACATTATTCTGCCTTGCAGATCCCCCTCCCCACCCCAAGAGCGAATAAATGCGAGTTCTTCATGTTTAATTACAAAATTTAAACTTGCTAAACGGGATTATTGATTTGTATGTCAAAGTGCCTCATTAATAGTGACAGGTTATTTTTTTCAAAATAATTGGCGGCCCATAAATAGAATGGGCCGCATTCATTGTTAGACATTGATAAAAACACAGTGGGCCTAAGTCATTAAGGAGAGCAAATCAAACAAAGGAGTAACTTTGCACCTTGGCACAACCATGTTGCATAGGAGGGGGAGGTAAATTAAAAATGTAAGGACATATTTATAGTTGCAGTAGGACAGGTCAGATCAATATTAAATTTCAGTGTAAAAATAAATCTACCAAGTATTTGTCCTACATGACAAAGCAGCCGGTATTTTCCTTATGTGCAAAATAATAAACTATTTTGCACCCCTTGCATTGTAACATTGTTTATCCAGGAGACAATTTACTCCTTTTTTGCCTTGCTCTCCTTAATGACCTTAATGATCCCTGTTTTTCTGTTTCTGTTAAAGTGTTCGGTTGCAGAGAAAAGGTGTCTGCTCATTTGGGAGCTATAAAATAAATGCCAGAGATACACGGCAGCCTGTAATAGTAATCTGTGCAGTGAGAGGGTTAATGTTTAGGACAGTTACTAGCTGGAAAATACTGTGTTCTTCAGGCAGCAACTGATTTCTCTCTAATCCTGGGCTGGCTCCAGCGATACTGTTGAGGAATTTGGTTTTGTTTGTGAAGACGAGCGCAGACAGATCCGTGATCCCAGGACCAGCCACACGCTGACCCGGTACATGCTGTAACCTGCAACACTGCAGCTTCTTCCCAATGTCAAGTGGCGTTTGGCACTGTCAAGTGGTTAAACTGTTAATCTTCACAAGGAGAAGTTAGTAAAACTAACAAGCTCAGACTAGTGTTACAAGGGCACAAACACCTAGAGGTGAAAAGGGCAATTGCGGTTTAATAAACTTTCCTGTTAACGCGCTGTCGGTGTGTATAGCATCTGAATGTCGCTCTTTATGTGTTTAGTGTTTTCCAGTAAAAAACATGAAAAGGCAAAATAACATAAGTGTATCTAACCGTGTCTTCAGTGGAAGGATCTGTCCTCCGATGGGGAGGGGCATTGCATGGTTAGATTGTATCTAACCAACAAAAACAGATAGGCAAGGACTTTTATTTGCAAAACTGATCTTTTAGGTTTTGTAAGACTAGGATTAGAGTTTAAAAAAAATACCACAAACCTGCATTAATAGATGAAAAGTGGCAGAAATCAGTGTGTTCTCTGCTCTCTATAAAGCTGCAATTGGGACTGAGCTCTACACAATTATTTTGTCTCCATCTTCTAGGGAGAGTACCAGTCTCTAAGCACAGCTAACATGCCCCCGACACACACGGGCGTATGGGGGTGATGCCTGTCCAGTGCTGGAACCAACAGAAAGGGTTTAGAATTACCACACACACAGCCGATACAGCAACCTAGTCAAAGATAGATTCCTGAAGAGATAAATCCTACATTTATTACATGAACATATAAAATCTCATTAAGGGCATAAGAGAAGCTTCTCTAGGAGATCTACTTTGGTTGGTGATCTGCTCACTCACCTCTGTTTTTCTGAATGGATATCCCCTTGCTCTAGTGTCCCCAATCCCTCTGGATGTTGCCAGTTTTGAGTACTCGCCCAGATTCAACACATGGCAGCGTGTGCTGGTCCGACACTGCAGGTATACAGATCCTCTCTAGCTCTTGTCTCATGGTTATACAGTCTTAGACAATTCACCTCACCGCGTGCACAAAATTTCTATAGGATCGCTGAGTGTTGGGAAACCTGTGGTCAGAAAATTTGCCCGTTGTGCGGTTCACCTAACTGCCTGAGCACTTCTGGAATATTCCACGTTCTCCCACAAGGAGCTGCGCATTAAGGAGGCCGCTTCTTGTAGTCAAACAAGCTGATTACTGGTGAAAGAGATCATATGTCCAAATGTTGATCATTTCATCTACCTACCTCTGCTGCGACACAAACGCAACAACCAATTTGACTGTCGATGATTCTCCTCTTTTTCTTGGCTATCTATATATGTATCTGGCCTTTCTCATGCACTAGACTAACCTCACTAGTGTGTTTGGCTGATTGGTCTACTGTCCTGGCCAATTGAAATCCACGACAGGGCCAGTGGCTGGACGAGAATCCTGTCGACAGCTGACATCATTCTTTCCCTCGAGCAATGAGCTCTTGGCCGTACTCAGCTCGGATGTTGAGTTTGAAGTTGAAAAATGTTAACTGAAGAACATATAATTCTGACTGAGCCAAGGTTATGGTCTCTAGATGTTCAGTAAAACATATAGTTGTACAATAAAGCCAATGTCATTTCTTAACATATTCTATGTGTTGATAGAATGTAACATCCATAGAGTCCCACAGAGCCCCCCCCCCCCCCCCCAAGTCTATTTAGAACATTATCGGCCACTTGTTCGGCTTTACCAGGCAATTGTTTTAAACGAGGTATCTCTGACCTTGGGGAATCGTTTTGTTAATCATCCAGAGGGGTATTACAGATCATTAATCATTCTGTATAATGTCTTTCTTAAAATAAGATGAGAAAATACCTTATTTAGTGTACATGTCACCTAAATGATGCCAATACTGGCTATTCTACATGTAATAACCCAACAGAAAATTGGTTGAACTACTGATGGCACTTAGGCATATATAATCCACAAGGCAATTTAGGCAAGTGCCTGGGGCCTAAGTGATTCTTGAGCTCCATGGTCCTTGGTTGCAGTAGCTGCCAACATGGGGAACAGGTGAATGTGATGCCAAATGTACAGTCTGCACATCTGGTGCCCATGCAGCGCAGGGGAGAGAGCCTTATCCACATCCAGAGCGGGAAGGGGAATTGGTTGATATAAATGATGATGGATGGTTACGGTTGCCAGCGGCTGACCGGTTTAGGATTTCTACTATGTTTGGTTCATCTTTTCTGTCCCCACCCTCCGTTGTCTCTCCTCATCCATATATACCTCACCACCGGGGGGAGCACAGGGACGGTTGATGGTGCTTCTACCTTACAGTTCACACTAAGCACACAGTAGGCACTTTCGCACTTGCTACAATTGTTATTCCGCTATCTTATAGGTCAGTCCTTTCCCACACCTCCTACATTGTAAGCTCATTTGGGCAGGGTCACCAGGACTTTGTTTCATTTAATTATACGTAGTTTGTATTGTGATTCACTTGATGTACAACACTATGCTATGTGTCGTATCCTTGGAGAGCGCTCAGAGGATGCTCTGTGTAGTCTGGGTATAGAGGGAATGATAACGAGCGTGTGGTGAAGTAGTTCTGTGGTTTGTTGTTCCCTGTACAGAGAGCAGATTCTCCGTGTGAAAGCAGAAGAAGACAAGATCCCTCTTCTTGTGGTGGGCAACAAGTCTGACCTGGAGGACCGGAGACAGGTTCCAGTGGACGAGGCCAGAGGGAAGTCGGATGAGTGGGGTGTGCAGTATGTGGAAACCTCGGCCAAGACGAGAGCCAACGTAGACAAGGTGAGTGTTTTCCATCTGAGCGTCTTTATCATATGAATATACCCAATACATAATCCTTTTATTTACACAATGAACGTCCAGACCATTGACCCCACTCTATTGTCTGTTTAATGTGCTCTATAGTCCTTTGTTCGCAACCGTATATGCAGCAATGATCTAACCATCTCCACATTCATCCCTGGGGCAAGTTATCTGGGTGTATTTATCAGCCACTGACCATTGTAAGTGATCCAGATATGCTGCCTCCTATCACAGCTCGAATTCTGCAAAGAAATCCGGAAAACATGAGCTATTGTCCTAGATGCTTTGCCTGGACACCGCTCATCTTATTTTGAGTCTTTCTCTTATATTTTTTTTAGGTGTTTTTTGACCTCATGCGAGAAATCCGAACAAAGAAAATGTCTGAGAATAAGGACAAGAACGGGAAGAAAAGTGGTAAAAGTAAGAAGAGCTTCAAACAACGATGCTGTCTACTGTAATCCCGGAGGAAGCCACCTGTGAAAGGGCTGCCGTGAGCGAGGCCCCTGCTCCAAACCCACTCCCCTGTTTTATAATGCAACAATTAGTATTTAATTCATTCAGTGCTAAAGACTAGCAGCGAGATGCGGTGCTGCCCCTCTTTATGTAAGGGGGGTATTTGTCCCGTCTCGTCCATTCATACTCTAGGCTTTTTCTTCTCTTCCTATTCTTTGCCGGAAGAACAAAATTTTATTTGCGCAAAGTCAACATTTCATGCAAGATACAGCGCTCTGGCACTGCAAAAGGTTAAGGGTTATGTTCTGTGTTCCACTACATATACTAAACTTCATATAGAATCCAGACCACTCATATGCTAAGGACAGTTATTACACCTTCATTCTACAGTCCATTCCCTCCCGTGAACAGCAGAGGGATCGTTATTGCTACGAACGCTCCTTTTAGGAATTAATAGGTCAAGGCGCTGTCTGGGGAATAACGTGCCTCGCTTCACTAAATATGAAGAAACCCCTTTTCTTTTCTTTTAAACTCAGGTTTTGCTGCAGTTTTTTTGGTGCCAACTTTATTCTCCATGCAGATTGCTTTGCACGTTTCATTTATCGCTAAACAAATTAATAAAAGATGTTCAAACCTTGAAGTCTCTGCAGAAATCAGCTCAGCAGGAAAAAGTTCTGCCCGTTGGTCTCTACAGGTTATTTTTAATATGACAGCTGTCACACATATAATGACTAATTATCTACAGTATAGCAAACCATTTTCTGCTTGTCTAGGTTTTCGTAAATTGCATTATATGAAGAGATCTCTGTCAGGATTTGTTTGCATTATACACAATAACAGTCCCCACATCATACAGTCCCTATCAAGGGCCACACATGGACTGTATATGACTTGGCAGTGAGGCCAAAATAAGTAATTTTAAAATAATGATGCCTGGTAAGCACAGCTGTTCGTTGTATTAATGTACACTGTTGGAGGCCTGCATGCAGAGCAGGTGTACGCAGCTTCAATGGTTTATACAAAGCAATCTAAAAAGTTTTGTGTTGCTTTAGAATGTATATTTTTCTAACAATATACTGCTGCATATAGGAGCCAGAGCTGAAGGTGTTGTGGTCTTGGACTGCTTCTGTTTCGGTGATTTTTGTGCTAGACTGGGGTGTGATTAGATATTCTACCGCAGCAGACCTAGGACTTCCACGGCGCACTGCACTATGAGCAGCCAATCGGATTTGTACAGTGATTTTCTAGAACTGCTTAGGAAATTAAAGCAAACCTCCTGATTGGTAGAGTAAAATACAAAGCTGAGCTGGGATCTAGGACAACACCTCTCTGGTGCTGGCGCTGAAGTAGAGATCTGAAGTTGTTTTAAGATGCTTATTATCTTTATATCCTTAGTGCTGATTATCATTTTTGTATACTATATAGCCATATGTCTCTAAATCACAGGTAGATAATTTGTGGCTTCCCGGCTGTTATAGAACTACAGTCGTTCGCATGTTCTGATGGGACTTGTAGTTCCACAGCAGCTGGAGAGTCGCAGGAAGCCTCCTGTAATATCTGACTTTATAGGGTGTAGCAGCGGGAGTATATGAATAAACTAAAATACATTCCTGCGACATTGCCAAGGTTTCCTTTTTCCAATGCAGAATTTAATTTGCACGGGTGAAACGTCCAATTTCCAAAATTGAACCAGTCCTTTCAGCAGAGGGCAATGACCGATGAACGCAACACTGCCTTTGGTTTGGGTGAACCCTCTGGATGGTCCTTTGTGCTGTGAAAGTGACCTCGGTCACTAACCAGCTGCTAACGAACGTTACTCTTAGGTGACGTCAATGTACAATTATTCCAACTATATAAAGTATGAAAATGTAAAAATATGAACAGAAATATACTTGGGGGAGAGCTGTCCTTTTATATAGCACCTTTACCAAATATTATTTTATACAAAACAAGGCTATTCCCATCACTGAGAGGGTGATCTTGTTATATAAAGCTCTGCACTTCTAAGGATAAATCCATGGGTTGCTTTTTGATTTGGGGATGGTGTTTGCAAAATCTATTATGCAAATGAGCTATTTCCTGTGTTTATTTAGCACTTCTCTTTACTGCAGATTCATCATCTTCAGGGGGCGGCGTATCTAGGTGCTGGCGCCAGGTCACTATTGGCTGAATAGAGTAGAGAGAAAAGACATTCACGCTCCTCATTTCAAAATCAATGCTGTTGGTTTTGTGCCATGATGATCGAGACCGGGTGTAGGCAGAGGACTGCCTACGCCTGGCCCCCCAAATATGACCCATCTGCAGACAAAGTTAGTGTTCGATACACTCCTACAGAGAGTATCTAGCAAACGCGTAGAGAAAGATGCACTTTTGCTTTAACATTGTCTAGGGAGCGATTTTTGGTAATTTTCAGTAGCAGCAACAACTTAATAAAACAGTGTTGTCAAAACTATGTATTTTATCTAATCATTCATTAAAAGGCTTAAAAATAAAAACAAAAACTTTCATTTACATCCCTTTTTAATAATTTGTGATGTTTTATAATGACCACTGTTTATTCCTGGAATACAATTAGATTTTACCCACGCGAAAATTATTTTGGCCTAAAACTTTGCGACTTGTTCTATTTCTTTGCCCTGAAATTACAGCTAAAATCTGATACTTGTATCCGGGCATTTTCATTCTTTTGTTGTTTTGACAATGAGAACGCGGCTGAGTGCTTGTGGCTAATCTGCAGCTTATTCCGTCATTCTGAATAATTTTTGTGTGATATCTTGGACATATGTAATATATTTGCATTGCTTACTTTAGTATATAATATTCATAAGCCAAATAGTGTATGGTAAATGGTTTTATGTGGAATGGTGCCTTGGTTTGGACCGTATAGCGGCGGAAGGTGTCCTACTGCGCTAAGAACACTCCATAAGAATACGAAAAACTAGTTCCAAAATGTATCTTGATTGGAGACAAACATTAGAATAGTTTAGTCACGACCCAGCCTATTGTGTAAAACTAAACTTTGCGGTCTATATTCCAACACTTTAGGATTCGTATAGGGTGACTGGTTTGTATACACTTCCATTAACCAGGCAGTGGAGAAATCTTAATAGGAATTAAAAATATAGCTCAATGATTCCTGTGTTGAACAGTTTAGCATTTTACAAACCCATTCATATGAATGTCGGAGAAAAGTTGAAATGTTCGATGTCAGCCGTGCTATGTCCAAGATAGAGATCAATGATCCCTATTTTTGTGAATTATGTCGCATTAACCAGAACACAGGCCCATCCATACATGCCACCGTGTATATAATCCCTTTAGTATTTTGATTTGTTTTTGTATAGCCAGCAGGTGTTGTTCCTGCTGCTGTACATGGGGGAGGGATAGTATATGACTACGTCCTCTCCACAGATAGTGACAGACTGAAGACTGAGCATTGCACAAAACACTAAATTTAAAACTTAACACATTTTCTAATCCCATCAATTGCAATGTTTAATGTATATTGATTACACCTAACGTGGCGTATTTTCATGGTAACATCCCCTTTAAATGACATTCTAGTGAAATACAGAGATGGGGGTGTGGAAAGTGCCAATTTACTGGAAGTATTAACAATTTCTGTTGATGTCTGTAGAATTTGGAAAGTCCGACAATATTGTGCCAATATGTAGGGAATTGATTAGAAAATATTACCAGGAAAAAGGGAGTTCAAGAGAATATTTTTGATAGGAATAAATTAAACTAAGTAATTAGAAGTATAATTGTCACATGTCCACCACTGAGGCAGCCATATTGGACGCTGATCCAACATTAATGAGACTGAAAGATATCCATTCACAAGGAGCAGCTAGCCGCGGTGAATGCTCAGCCCACAGAATCGCCAGGATCCAATGACTGGCTGTGCCGCAGTGACATCACTGTTTCCTAGTGAAGTGATAGGCTACATACTCTTGAATGTTGGTCCCACCCACAGAATGGCCGTCTTCATGCTGTGTGACATGGGTGCTTTGCAATGTGTTATATTTCAGTTGCTGTTCTCTCCCATCTTCCGCTCTCTGACCTTGTCAGTCATATTTTCTTCTAACATCACATAACGTGGCGGCCTGGGATTTTCTAGATGTTTATAGTTGGGGGGGTCCGCTGTTTATGTTAATTTTTGTTCATGCTAACCGCACTGATTTGTATTTCTACTGTATAATAATAAATTGGTACATTTTACATTCCATTGTATGCGCGTTTTCTTGGGTACAGACTTAATACACATCCATAATGTGACACTGTGTGTAGACCACGCATTCATATCGTAAAAAAGATTTTTGTACTTACGTTAAATCTCTTTCTCCGATTCCATCTGGGGAAACTGCTACGATGGGGTTGTATGAGGGCGCGTGGAGTTGGCACTTAAATAGTTAACAACTAAGTTTGCTGCTGACTCCTCCCCTCTGCAATCCCACAGACCTCAGTAATACTAAAGTCCCAAGAAAAGGGCTCAACAACACAACTAACTGTAGAAAGGGAATGCAGTGTCCCCCAGATTGAATCAGAGAAAAAGGTTTAACGCAAGTACAAAAATCTTCTTTTCTCCTTCATCCACTCTGGGGGACACTGCTACCATGGGGACTTTCTAAAGTAGCCCCTAAGGGAGGGAATTCTCTGGTCTACTAGTCCGCAGACGCAAAAATGTTGAACTGGCACCAAGCTCCGACACACGTTAAGTAGATGCAATGGCCAGCAAAAACACCACCTTCCACTTCAAGAAACGCAGATCAGCCGACTCCAGGGGTTCAATTGCAGGCGGCTGAAGAACCTTAATAACGAAGTTCAAGTCCCACGGGGCCAATGGAGGAACGTTGGGAGGCTGAACATGAATAACCCCTTGAAGGAAAGTACAAACGTCAGGGAGTAAAGCCAATTGGCGCTGAAAGAAAATAGAAAGCGCAGAGACCTGAACCTTCAAAGAACTCAGTCTTAGTCCCATCTCTAACCCATCCTGAAGAAAGACCAGAAAACGACTAATCTGAAAAAGGTAGGGTTATGACACTTCTTCCCTACAGTACATAGATCCTCCACACCTTGTGATAGATCTTAGCTGATACCGGATTCTGAGCCTTTATGAGGGTCTCCACTAGCCTGGAAGAGAACCTCCTTGACCGTCGGAGGTTGGCTTCAACAGCCACGCCATTAAAGCCAGCCGAGGCAAGTGCTGGTGTAAATGGTTCTTGACTGAAAAGATCGGGCCTGAGAGGAAAAGCCCAGCCTGACCCTTCCACTAGAAGCAAGATGTTGGCGAATCGGAGCCAACCGAGCCAATTCGGTGCCGCCAGAATGATCGAAAAACTTTCCAACAGTACTCTACTTAGGACCCGAAGAATCATCGGAATTTGATGGAAAGTAATATCCTAAACAGAAACTCTGGTTCTTGCGCAGAATCTTCGCACCTAGTGATTGTGTCTGGATGCCATCACATCCAGATCTGACAGGCCCATTTCCAAACTAACTCCTGAAACACCTGAGGATGCAGTTCCCATTCTCCCGGAAGGATTGCATGCCTGCTGAGATAATCTGCTTCTAGTTGTTCACTCCGGGAATAAACACTGCCGAAACCGTTGTAACAAATTTCTTCACCCACACGAACACCTGTTCCGCTACCTGCATTGCTTCTGCACTTCTTGTTCCTCCTTGGCAATTTACATATGCCACTGCAGTGACATTGAAGGATTGGAGGTGGACTGGTTTTCCTTGAAGGAGAGATTGAGCTCCCTGAAGGGCTAACAGCATGGCTCTTAGCTCGAGAACATCTATGGGCCAAAGTGCCTCCCTGTATTTCCAAAGACCCTGGAAACGAAGCTAGAGAACATCAGCTCCCCAGCCCTTCAGATTAGCATCTGTGGTCACCAGAATCCAAGACCACAGGAAAAAAGATCGGCCCATCATCAGAAGCTCTTGAACTAGCCACCATTTCAGAGGTTGACAAGTCTCCCTGGAAAGTCTGATTCGTTGGGTCACCAGATGAAAAAGGGGGACACGACCAATGTCTTAGTATATTCCACTGGAACGTGCGAGAGTGGAAACAACCGTATGGGAGGGTTTCGAACATAGATACCATCAACCTTTAGAATCCCCATGCCCAAGTGCATGAAAGGACCAGGGTGACTCAGGATTAACCGTACAGAGAGAGGTTCTGGAAAAAGAACTTCTGAAAAGTGATGTCCATTATTAATCCTAGAAACCTCATCCTCTGTGAGGGCATCAACTGGGATGTGGAATAATTGATTATCCAACCGTGTTGCTCCAGAATTCGAATAGACCGGGTCAGATGCTAATAGAGAAAAAGACCTGATAAGTCTTTGAGGAGAAAATAGTCCAAATGCGGAATAATGTTCTCTCTCAAAACTCTCTGGGCTGTGGAAAGCCAAAGGGGAAAGCCCTGAATTGATAATGGGAGCTTCCTACTGTAAAAACAAAGGACTGATCCCATCCGAATCTTATCTACTCGTAGATGTTGGTTTAGCCCCTTGAGGTTTAGAAATGATCGAAATGAACTGTCCAGGTTTGAATAAAGCCCCCGGTGTTTCTACCACTCTGGACATGATCCCCAAGTTCCAAATATCTTAGGTGTACGTCACCCACTGATATTTGGATAATTGTAGGAAACTCCCTACCTCCACAGTCGCGAGGAGAGGAAGGTCCCGTCATGCGAATTAGTATTTTTTTTATTTTATTTTAAGATCTTGGGATTCTGACATCTTCTAGAGCAGGGGTAGGCAACCTGCGGCTCTCCAGGTGTTGTGAAACTACAAGTCCCAGCATGCTTTGCCAGTAGATAACCAGCAGATAGGTGGCAAGGCATGCTGGCATTTGTAGTTTCACAACACCTGGAGAGCCGCAGGTTGCCTACCCCTGTTCTAGAGTAAGCATCACTACCCGTTTGCAACTGTCCTCGAATTGCAAGGAGACTACCTCTATTGGCGGGCTGAACTTGATAGCCCGTGTTCACAAGAAACGATTTCCAAAAAGACCCAAAACACGTAGTTCGTGATTTAGGGGCATTCACCGGCAGTAAAGTACCTTTACCTCCGGTTGCTTGGCTAATCATACTATCCAACACAATCCTGTGTGTGTGTGTGTGTGTGTGTGTGTGTGTGTGTGTGTGTGTGTGTGTGTATATATATGTATGTGTATATATATATGTATGTGTATATATATATATATATGTGTATATATATATATATATATATATATATATATATATATATATAAATTTGTACAGATATGTGTAAAGCAAAACTGATGTAAGGTTCTCATCCCTCCAGAACCAGGGCAGAGTACCCGCAGATAGAAAACAACCTGTCGGACAGACAGTCTACTGATAGCAGCCTGTCAGTTACACACAGAATACTGCTGATCAGTGGCAGTGATACCTGTAGTACCCATAGACAGAGAGCAGCCCGTCAGTCACGCACAGTATATACTGCTGATAGAGAGCAGCCCGTCAGTCACGCACAGTATATACTGCTGATAGAGAGCAGCCCGTCAGTCACGCACAGTATATACTGCTGATAGAGAGCAGCCCGTCAGTCACGCACAGTATATACTGCTGATAGAGAGCAGCCCGTCAGTCACGCACAGTATATACTGCTGATAGAGAGCAGCCCGTCAGTCACGCACAGTATATACTGCTGATAGAGAGCAGCCCGTCAGTCACGCACAGTATATACTGCTGATAGAGAGCAGCCTGTCAGTCACACACAGTATATACTGCTGATCAGTGTCTGAGGTAAAACGGCTCAGGAGTTTCTTAAACTGTCTACTGTCCAGTTCCGTGAATTGGCTTCAAGGAACAGACCAATTTGTGAAGGGGGAGCAGTCCTGTAGGAAAATAACATGATCCTCCTCGGTTTTTATCATCATCACCATTTATTTATATAGCGCCACTAATTCCACAGCGCTGTACAGAGAATTCACTCACATCAATCCCTGCCCCATTGGGGCTTACAGTCTAAATCCCCTAACATACACATACACACACAGACACACACACAGACAACCCACATGTTATTATTTAAAAAGAAACAGACAAACCATAAACAATCGCAGCACAGAGATAACAATATAACCACGTTTGTTTTAACCCTGGTTAATGCCTCAAAACAGTATGGAAATTAATATTTGAATAATAAAATTATATTTCATAATCACTGACTGAACACTCATGTAAAATACTGTCTGTATTACCTTTATATCCTTCTATAATAAAACTCTAAACTGCAGGTAGAGATATATATATATATTAGTGTTCTCTATATTACCACAAGGACCCTCAGTAACTAGTTACCCCCCAGTACTTACTGCTGAGGACGGGGTCACACTGAGCACTAACAGTCCCCGGTCTCTGTACCCCACAGATCATCTGACAGAACATTGTGAACAGGGATAAAATTCTGCACAATAATTCTTGTTCTTATCAGACATTATATATATATATTATTTTTTTTTAAAGAAACACAGATTAGGCGACTTTCACAGAGAAAAATACAGTAAATCATACTTGCCAACTCTCCCGGAATGTCCGGGAGACTCCCGCATTTTGCGAGTCTCCGGGCGTGTGTGGAAATCTCCCGAATTCTGCCCACTTCACTAGGAAGTGCCCACTTCCTAGTGAAGTGGGCATAATTAGATCCCAAACGCCGCGATTCCCGATGAATCGCGGCGTTTAGCCCCTGTGACGTCATGACACAAATTGCGTCATTTGACAGCGGGCGGGGCCGAAATGACGCGATTTTGGCCGCCCCGCCCCCTCACGCCCCCCTCCACTGGCTGGCGAAAGTAGGTAAGTATGCAGTAAAATAATTAATAGTTCTGACTCTGCCTCAAAACAGTAATATAAATATCTGTGGTAATAATATATATATATATATATATATATATATATATATATATATATATATATATATATATATATATAAAACACTGCTGACTTATATCATAAATAACTTCCCACACTGGGTACTTAGCTGCACTTGTTTCTTCAATGAAGTGAAGCAGCAGCAGATTCTCCATATGTCAGTCAGGATCCTCTGGCTGAATTTTCGCGCCTTTGGAGTGTACCAATCAGCAGGGCGGGGGGGTCTCCTTTATACTCCCAGCACTGGTGTTTTTTTTTTATCTTTTTTTTTTTTTTAATATATATCCCCTATGGGGCACTGAGCTGACACAAGGAGGAGTTGTGAGGAGAAGCAGCAGCAGAACTGTCTGAGGGGCCTCTGAAGTCTGAATATCTCCTGCTCCGGAGCGTACCACTGACAGCCGGAGAATCTCTCACTCACTCCCCACTAGTGATGGGAAATCATCTAGTTCATTTTGAAGATTAGTTCATTCTGATCTAGTTCACACAAAAGATTAGTTCAAAAGATTAGTTAATTTCACTCATTTGACTCAGTAGTTCATTTAGTTCATTTAGCTCAGTTAGTTCAGCTAGATCACTGGCTCTGGAACACTGGTGAGAGAAGTGATTGGAGACATAGATCTAGTCTATTACACATACTGTAGGCATATATACTACATCTCATCATTAGATGAGTTATAGTCCTGTTAAAATGATCAGATAAGTTTAATATGTCAGATCATTTTTAATATTTTAAAAAGGGCAATCACTTATACAAAAACTAGTAGTAACATGTTGAGCTCTGCAAAGTTAATTACATTTTCATTATTTTTTATTTCCATAATATGCAAATTAAAAAGACACAAATTCAGAGTATTATAAAGTGTCACTTTTTTGCTTTTAAAATTGAGATCAGTGCAATCAGGATATAGGGGAGATGTATCAAACCTTAGGGGGGTATTTTTACAGCTGTAAAAAGACCCCAAATAGGCATCAAGCCCCCTACGCCAATACCCCGCTCCAGGAGCTCCCAGACGTAAACAACATAATGTTGGCAATTATGACTAATCAGCTTCTGTCATTTATCTAGCAGAGTCTATAAAATGACAGAAACTGATTAGTTGCTATGGGCAACGCTTCCACTTTATCTCTCTTGAAGGTTTAATATATCTCCCCTGTATATATGGTGCAGTAAACAGAACTACAGTATATAACATGCAGCACTCAGCAGTGCAGTGTGTCCTGAGCTGACAGGGAAGGGAATGTATCCTGTGACTCATGAGCTAAGTGAACTGGATGATTGAAAAGATTTGAAAGAGTGGAAAGATTTGAAAGAGTGGAATGATTTGAAGAGTGAAATGATTTGAAGACTCGTATGAGTTACTGAATGAAATGAACTAGATGAACTAATGAACTCCTGAGAGAATGACTCATGACTCATAGTCAGTGATCAGCTCCAGAGTCTCACACAATGTCAGAGCACAGCAGCGCCACCTTTGGTAGTTTAGAGGTACTGACTCATGAGTATTAAATGAGAGAGCTGAATAAAAACAAAAGAGCCAGTGTGAGCGAGACAGTGAGTGAGGCTGCTGGAGCTGCTCGGCTTTATCTCTAACTCCTCCCACTTGTTTTACTTCCTGGTGAACTAATCTTTGCCAGAGCTGTGAACTAAATGATTTAGTTCACTTTGAAGATTAGTTCATTTGAACTAATCATTCGTGAACTACCCATCACTACTCCCCACTGTCTGATGGTTCAGACACCCAGAGGAAGCCTCTATCAGCCCCGGCTGCCACACTGCGTTTTGCTCCTGTATCAATGCTCATACGGAATTCTTCCTAGGGCTCTATGAGATCCAAGTCCCCCCTCCGCCTAAGCGGGAGACTTGGCATCTCCCAGTATGTCCGGTCCTCGGACGGAGTGCGGCGCTCTCTGCGCCGGACCCGTCGGGACAATGCAGTAACAGTCGCTTAGCGCTGTCACTGTTGTTGATCAAGAAACACCACACTGAGCTGTGCGGTCTTTTATAAATATTCTTCTATTTTTGTAAAGGAAAACGGAGCATTGCTCCATTTTGAAACCTGTGAGGAAAAAAATGTTAAATACATCCATCCTCACCTACACTCATACTAATAATCTAATACAAATAATAAAATGTAAACCTAAGCAGCAGGTACTGCTAAGCAGTACTAACCGCAGCCCAACTCCTTGGGCACTTAAACAAAACTGAGGTATGTGGGGCTGCAGAGGGGAGGAGTCAGCAGCAAACTTAGTTGTTAACTATATAAGTGCCAACTCCATGCGCCCTCATACAACCCCATGGTAGCAGTGTCCCCCAGAGTGGATGAAGGAGAAATGTACAATAATCAGGGAGCCGATGTGTCCTGTTCATTACAGGCACTCTCTCCGGGATAATGCATAAGCCACTGTTACAGCATGTATATAATTCACAGAGGAGTACGAGGAAATTGCTAGTATCTGTAGTAAGGTGCATTATCCTTTTATAATACTCAAGGTTTCCTAATGAACACTGAAGTGATCACATCAATGTTGGCTGGTTTATAAGTGTTGACATAATTGTTTATACAGATAGTTACACTGATAATTTGCAGGGTCACCACTGATCTTGTCTATTACTGTAAGACCTTCTATGTATAAAAGCTCAAAACAATATTTAGATTACAGCCATTGTTTTTCAAATCAAGTCTATTGAATGTTTTCCAAGTTTGAGAAACACAAACATATTACAATCCACCAACTAAGAACTAACCCGAGATATAAGAGCACCATTTACAAACCCTAGGTCAGTGGTTCCCAAACTATGTGCCTAGGCTCCCTGGGGTGCCTCAGCGATCTAACAAGGGTGCTTCGGCCAGGGCCAGTGTTAAGCAAGACGGGGGGACTACTTGGTAATTATTTTGCCTTAGGGAAGCCTTGAAAAAATTATGGAGGCCCTAAGGGTGCCTTGAACTGAAAAAGTTTGGAATTCACTGTCCTAGGTAGTACATTTGCAATGTAGAAAGCAGGAGCTAGCACACTGAGTGAGCCGGGCAGAAAGATATGAGTTTAGTGATGGATAATTTTCAGATCTCATTGATTACACACTAATATGAATCAAATATTAGTATTAAGAGGATTCACTTATCCCTGAGATACCTACAGGGACAATGCAAGGATTTAGTTACCAGATTCATACAAGATGTTCACAACACATCACAAAAAATGTGGCGAATATATAGATTTTCTACTAGTGTATGTAAATTGTTCATGTCCCACTGTACCGTCCACCAATAACATTCCCACACGGATATCCAGAATCTTTGGACCCCCGGGCACTCCCACAACTCATGTCAGAATGATCCTGTTGCACTCATACTCTTTGGACAGTCAAAAGTTATTTCTTTTTCCCATCTTATATAATCTAATAGCAGTGAGATACACTCTATGTAAGTGTAGACAAGGACGTCCACATTATAATTGCTGGTGCAGTTGGATTGGTGTTTGTAGTTTGATGGACTAAGCAAACTGCCAGATGTTACATTGTATCTACACCCCCTGAGGAAGTAAAGACGATGAAATGCGTTGGGGACAATCCGCCC
Source organism: Mixophyes fleayi (assembly GCF_038048845.1). Taxonomy (NCBI): domain Eukaryota; kingdom Metazoa; phylum Chordata; class Amphibia; order Anura; family Limnodynastidae; genus Mixophyes; species Mixophyes fleayi. The sequence goes on along the minus strand of NC_134408.1, from coordinate 151,298,946 downwards.
TGCCCTAGATATCTTCTCTGCAGCCTGTGTGGGACCTTATCTATGGCCAACATTGGGATTCCACCCCGGGACATCATTGCTGTAAAGGATTACAGAAAAGCTATGATTAATTGTTTTAACTGTACGGGCGTTTGATTGTCTTAAATCTTTTTTTTTATTAAAGTATATTGTTTTTTTACTGGTGGTTTTCTCATCTGTTTATGCTGAATTGAAGAGTATTTGCATGAAGAGTGATATAAAGATTATTATATACAAAGTATTTTATATTTGTGAAGCTGTATAGCTTCCATTATGGATACAGCTACATATTGATCTGAAAGTTTGAAAATAAATCCTCGCCTCCTGAAATTCCAGTTGTGGATGAGATGAGCAGAATTTTTATTACCCTTTGGTATGCGGTGGCTTGTTAGCATCAAACACTCACGAATATTGTATTACATATTACACTGTTTGGCGCCTTTGTTTTTTTGTTTTATTCTCCAGAAGTACAAATATATTTGTTGAAATCTCACACAGGCTGTAGCATCCTTGGTGCATCCCAATATGAGACACCACTATGAGATCCCAATATGAGACCCCACTCCTCCTCTGTTTCCTGACCAATATCGTCTTCCCATTAATGACTCAAAACTGTGAGACCTTCGGCACAACGTGTGGCAGGAGATATGTGCGCAGTGTTGAATTAGTTTCAGAAACTTATACTGTGATGCGTATTCGGGGGAGTATTACTTAATAAAGATGCATTACACCAACTTAAGTTCCCAAAGCATAGCATAGTTTAAGGTATCGACAGAATATATTATTTGGGATTTCAAATTCTACTTTTAGTTGTTCGAAAGATTTTAGGTGATTGTTAAAGACTGACCAAATTTACTAGTGTGTTTATCTGTGTGTGTGTATGTATGTGCATATAATATATATATAATATCTATAAATAATAAACACACTGCTCCTCACCTTTATAAATCACACACAAAACACACAAACAAATTTTGTAAACTGCTTGCAAATTACTTTTATGTGCTGCAAGTGTTTTTAAAATGATATTTTCTAAATAAAAAATACAAATAAATTATTTGTCACGGTCAAATTTATGTGGCAATATCCAGATTACGGCGATCTGTCGACGTGAAAATTAAAATTATTAGTTACATGAAACGGGAAATTGGTAAAAGACTTACACAAAAAAATGTGGTATATAAAGAAATATTTGTGAATTACGAATTAAGATCTTTTTTTTTTTTGGGAGCCGGAAGTTGGTTCCACATTCGTGGGATAAATGATGCGCGGAATCTAACATTCAACATGATCTTATGATCTTACTCTTATTTTCTCCATAATTTTTGACGGGCTTTTAACTAGTTGATATATTTGCATCCACATCAATACCTCAAAAGCTTTTGGGCTGCAGACCAAATTTCTACTGCTTGTCTGATAACCCTTTGCAAATCTTGCTGCATGTAACAAATCAAAAAACGGTGAAGTGATGACCACCTTTTGCTGTATTGATTTTAACTCTCACCCTTTTTTCCCCCCAGAGTGGATATACTGTATATTTGTTGATTTTCTGGAAGACGGGACTGGTGGTGTATATCGGGGCGTGTTGTAGAGGGTATAGGAATTTAAACTGAATAATGTTAATTGAGGTAACCCTTCCAGACACAGTGTGATGGAGTTTTTTTCCAAGTATGAATTTAAGCGATCCATATTGTTATCCAGATCCCCAGATATTTTTGAAGTCCATTGAAGGGAATGTTGTGTCCTTCCCATCTGAAGTATTTCACAACTAAGAGGAAATATATTAGACAAAGACAAATTTATCTCAAGACTCAAAAAACTTCAAATACATCATCAACTTGTAAGAAATTGTCAAGTGAGTCGTCCGCATCAGCGAGGAAGACGATGGTATTTTTTGCTGACAGCCCACAAATGTCCCTCCTACTGCCCCCATCATTACACGGCTCCGCGCTGCTGCGTTCTCCCCCACTGAGCGAGTACCATAGCAGGAACCCCCACATTTCAGGGAGTAGGAATTACTTTCTATAAATTTGCATCCAACGATGAAATAATGATTTATCCTTTGAAACGCTGTGTATGCTGCACTAAATAGATAAATTGATTAAAGTCTTAAGATTATTAATGCCAAATAATAAGCACTAACGTTTTTGTTTTTTTACTTTATTATTACAAAACCCTAACAGTTATGTACAGTTATATATCCGTCATTTTCAAGGTAAAATGTTAAAACATCAGACCCTGTGAATTTTATTGTTGCTTTTCTTGGCTGATTTTACGTTTAACCGACAGTAATTTTGCCAAAAACCTCTTTGTAAAAACATTTCCGATATATCTTTAGCGCTAATTGCGGAGTCTGGTTTCCTCTATATATCCACCCGCACAATATTTCTATTCGGCAATGTATATCAAAGCGACAGCAATCGGGATGATCAGTGCATTTCCATAATTATATAAATTACATCTGCTTTTTCTGTGCCCAAGTAATCTAAAATTCCTTTTGAGGAAGAGGACGAGCATCATTTTCCATTGATTTACTGGTGATGTCGTGTCCCCGGGATGTTCAGATCTGTAGGTACGAAGTATAATGGATAATGTATAGAATCTGGGCAGGGGTGGGAGTAAGACGACTTGAAACGGACATTTTTACATCTTGTCATCCACTTCGTTTGAAGACAAATTTTCCATGGAAGATTTTCTTGTTTGAGTTCTGTGATTTTTTTTTTCTTTCTTTTAGTTCAGTCTTTGTGGTTCAGTATTAATCACTAATTATCTTTCCCTATAGTGTAATGACAAGATTAACCTCTTCAACTCCAGTCCATTGTTGAACTGAAGTAGCCATTGACCCCTCCAGTAACAGATTTAATAGTGTATTTTGTTTGCTGTTGTGTATTTAGTTCATATGGCTGTGTTTACAGATGTGGAATATACAGTATTTATAATCCAGAGAGTGATGTAATATCTATAGAACTCAGAATAAATAATTGCAGCAGGTTCGGGCTGTAAAACAAGGCGCAAAACAGAAGAGAGTGGACATTGCACGGCCAAAGGTATGTGGACACCCGACCATCACATCCGCGTCTTTGCTCCATTTTTCTGCTGTAATATCCTCTGCTCTTCCGGGAAGGCTTTCTGATAGAATTGGGAACATGGCTGTGGTGATTCGCATCCATTCAGCCACATGATAATTAGTGAGGCTCTGTTGCCACAAAGTTGGTAGCACTCAATTCCCTACAATGTCATTGTATGCTGTAGCATTAAGATTTCCCTTCACTGTAAAGGCAAAAAGTTGACAAATTGACTGTAAAGGTGGCATCCTATGGCTGTGCCATGTTGAAAGTCACTGAACTCTTCAGTACGACTCCTAGTGTTCATGTTTGGCTATGGAGATTGGCTGAGTGCTGGATTTTATGCACCTGTCAGCAATGGGTGTGACTGAAATGGACTAACACACTAACTAAAAACTACATTTCTGGCAGTACAAATCTGTCGAGAACTTTCAAAAAATGTAACTACTTTCATTTCATTTATGTTACTCGTGTAACTTTATATATACTTGTAACATTTTCTTTATGTCTATATTGTAGGATTCCCTTCGTCAATTTGGAGCCACCAGTCCGCTGCTTGAGATGAAAGGTAAAAACGCCCATTGCGCGGTTTAGTAGTTAGTGTCCCAACACAGATCACACTTAGTATATGGAAACACAATTATTATTATTATGTTGCTGCCTTATTTTTGTTGATTCTTTTTTGCTGTTTTTTGTTTTCTTCTTTTCCTCAGATTAAAAAATGCTAAAATAGGACAAACCAAATACATATACATATTAAATATAAACCGTACATAGATGATATATTCTTATTAGGCGATTGAATCTCTAGAATATATTTTATATAATATGTATGTGCGCGTTTGGACATATTAACTCAATGAGTTGTCTCATCCTCTGGAGAATCACGTGTGGCTTTTACAAGTATTCCGATGTTATACATCTTATCACACGTCAAGGGAGAAGCCTCTACAATCACAGGCTTCAGAAAACAATGTATCGTCCGTCCACCCGATGTCCTATCAGATTATAAACTGGAGGGATAGTAACGTTACTCCGCTAACTCCATCTACTGGTTACACAACAACTTTGTCATTTAAAATAAATTATGAAAATAAATTTTTGTCACAGGTACAAAATGTATTAGTCATATTATATACATGTGTTTGTTTCCAACTGATATCAATTGAGTACTATAGAATATTTTACATTTACATGAATGTATGTTCTCTAATGATACAATGTCTGGGGCACATTTCTATTCTTTACTAATCAAACTCCAGCACCGGAAATCCGCTGAAAGGTGATATTTTATGGGGACAATGATTTAAAGCTGAAAAATCTGTAAGACTGATCATGTAACAGACGTGTTACAAATATGATCATTGTCTTATATCATGGGAAGCCTCACGCAACTGTCAGCTTCTTTTAATAAATAAATTTGTTACTTTTTAAATATGAAGCATTTGTTACCTCGATGGCAGACAATGGTTAAACCTTTGTTTACTGGGGCATTTTAAATCGGCATTAGGTCTATTCCATACAAGTAGCTGAAATTATGAAGCTGATCTGTTAATTATTTCTAATAATTTTTACTTTTAATGTGATGTGGTGTAAGGGCAGAATGGAGGCAGCAGGAAACCACAGACTGAGAGTTATATAGTGTAAGGAGCAGGATCCCCAGCAGCATAGAGTATATCAGGGGATGAGTGATGTGTTAGTGAGGACAGGGCTGCATGTGACAGAGGCAGTGATATGATGTGAGGAGGGGAATGAAGGCAGCAGGATGTCACAGACTGAGAGTTATATAGTGTAAGGAGCAGGGTCTCCAGCAGCACAGAGTATATCAGGAGATGAGTGATGTGTTAGTGAGGACAGGGCTGCATGTGACAGAGGCAGTGACATGATGTGAGGAGGGGAATGGAGGCAGCAGGAAGCCATAGACTGAGAGTTATATAGTGTAAGGAGCAGGGTCTCCAGCAGCACAGAGTATATCAGGAGATAAGTGATGTGTTAGTGAGGACAGGGCTGCATGTGACAGGGGCAGTGACATGATGTGAGGAGGGGAATGGAGGCAGCAGGAAGCCACAGACTGAGAGTTATATAGTGTAAGGAGCAGGGTCTCCAGCAGCACAGAGTATATCAGGAGATGAGTGATGTGTTAGTAAGGACAGGGCTGCATGTGACAGGGGCAGTGACATGATGTGAGGAGGGGAATGGAGGCAGCAGGAAGCCACAGACTGAGAGTTATATAGTGGAAGGAGCAGGGTCCCCAGCAGCACAGAGTATATCAGGAGATAAGTGATGTGTTAGTGAGGACAGGGCTGCATGTGACGGGGCAGTGACATGATGTGAGGAGGGGAATGGAGGCAGCAGGATGTCACAGACTGACAGCTATAGATTGAAAGGAAAACAGCAAAAGGCTTTTAACAAAATTATACATATTATATGGTTAACTTGTGTTTTGAAGGTAGATGAATTGTATTTTGACAATAGATAAGTGTAGGAAGTTGATTGTTTACTATTTATCTAAGTATTCAGTTTTTTGATGAAACAACAAACAGTGGTTAATTTTACTTTAATTGTTTTTTTCTGTTTTATCCTAATTATACCTAACTTATCTGTCTGACCCTTTGTATACTTACATACTCACACTCACACTCGCTCTAGAACTCCTGGTTTGTTCATTCTGCACATTGGCATTTACTAAATGAAGATTGGCCAGAACATCAGTTTCAGGTGAATTAACTTCTATTTTAAAGTGTGTCTCTATTATTGACTAACTTATACAAGTGGCAGCCGTTGTTCTAGAGAAATGCAGTGTAGCCTATGTAAAGAACTCAAACACTGTGGCTTCTGCAGGAGAGACAAATTTGATTGTGACAGTTGATCATCAAGTGGTGCTTTAGACTGAGCAGTGTCGGTATCTCATACCATTTATACCATGCCGCATCCTCAATCCTAATGTATCAAGGACCCTCCTCTTATCCATTAATTATAGAGTTTATACCACAAGTCTGCCTGGATCCCAGAACCTATGCTGCTTATTACATCTCTTATACATCTCTCTTGTATCGTATTATTTATAGGATCTGTACATGTAATCTTCTATAGCTGAGAATATAAAGAATGGAGCAGTCTGTTGGTTGGATCCAGTTGCCGCCATGTTTCTTTGTTCCTACTCTCTGTGTACTCGGGAGGGTACAGACTGGTTCATTCACATTGCTGGTGGAATCTATACCGGGTTTTAAAGGTACCTTAACTCTTCTACAGCATTATCCTATATACAAGAAGTATTCTAAGATACTCCACATTATTTATTAATAGTTTTTTTTATATTGCACGTACATATTACACAGCACTGTACAGAGAATTTATAATAATTCATATCCCTGTCCCAGTGGAGCTTACAGTCTATGTTCCTTAGCACGCGGACACACACACACTCAGGGTCAATTTTGTCACAAGCCAATTAACATACCAGTATGTATTTGGAGCTTGTGAGGAAACCGGAACACCTGGAGGAAATCGATGCAAACACGGGGAGACCATACAAACTCCACACAGATAAGCCCTGGTCGCCATTGAGACAGCAATGCTAACCACTGTGTCACCATGTTGCACCTATAAAATTATTATCGCAAAATGTAATTTGTCTTCTAAAATTGTAGTATGGGGTTTAAACAATAAAATAAATTATTACACTAATTTATGTAGCACCTCCATTCTCCACAGCTCTGTACAAAGGGAAGAACCACAGTAATAAAACAAGACTCAGTATTAGACAGACAAAGTAACATGAGGGTGCTGCTCATAAGCTTACAATCTATAAGACAATAGGAGTTTGATACATGAGGATACATATTGGTCCAGCCAGATAGTGGGACTGTTGGAGTATAGAAAGGTTAACGTAGGTTGTGCATGAACTGTGTAGGGAGGAAGGGTAACCAGCTAGATTATTTTAGGCATGAATCAGTGAATGTTTGGAGGGTAGTAGAAGTATTTTATATTGGATGCAGTAAAATACAATCAAGGGGCCGACAGAGTGGATAAGCATTAGAAGAACGTTTTCAGAGGAAAATTAATTTACCCAATACATTTCCAATAGATTGTAGGGGTGAGAGTCTGATTCGGAGAAGACCAGTAAGGATGGTATGATGGAGGTAATGTATAAAGTATCTATGTGTCTTGTGTGAGATACACAACACAGATGTATTCTGTAGATGGCAGCACGGTGGCTCAGTGGTTAGCACTTCTGCCTCACAGCACTGGGGTCATGAGATTGATTCCTGACCATGGCCTTATCTGTGTGGAGCTTGTATGTTCTCCCTGTGCTTGTGTGGGTTTCCTCAGGGTGCTCCGGTTTTTTCCCACTCTCTAAAAACAAACTGGTAGGTTAATTGGCTGCTATCAAATTGACCCTAGTCTCTGTTTGTCTGTGTGTGTGTGTGTATGTTAGGGAATTTAGACTGTAAGCTCCAATGGGGCAGGGACTGATGTGAGTGAGTTCTCTGTACAGCGCTGCGGAATCAGTGGCGCTATATAAATAAATGGTGATGATGATGTTTCTTATCTGGATCTAGCTTTGAATGACACCTGCACAGGTTAGTGGTGGGGATTATCGCTGTGTTGTGAATGGAAATAAAGATATCAGATAAGCAGGTAATGCTGTGTTATGGAAAGATTATTAGTTCAGTTTTGAAAAGACTGAGTTTGAGGTGGTGAGAAGACATTAAATAGATGATAGATACGTCTAGGGGTCAGAGTTCCATGACAAGTGGTATAGAGAGAGAAGAGCAGAGGGCCTATGACCGACACTTACGATATCTCCCTGATTGCTGCTTCTGATTGGTCCTCACACTCACACCCACCCCCCCTCCCCCGTCTGCAGTGTAACACCCCAATTTTTTATCAGGAACTGTAAGTCGAACCAGAGAGAACAACGGCTACATGGAGCAGCTCCCAGGGATGGGCAGAAACACATTGACAATAATTAGAATGAGACGGTAATACAGTTTTAAGGAAGCAGCGCTGATTCAGCAGATAATTGCGTGCGTTTCCGGCTACATGTTACGTGTTCTGTGTGATGAACAGATCAGAAGGAAAAATCTGGGGAATGAAGTTGCTATTTATATTCTTGCATCACTCTTTTCATCTAGACAACCTCCCACCACTTAGTAGTTTTACGTAATAGTTTCCCCATGATGCTTTTAGTGGGATTTGGTAGAAACGCGTCGCCTTAATGCAGATCTAACGTCATCCAGCAGTTACGCCTGAGCATCATCCACCTTGAGAGGCTTGTGGGCAGGAGCAGACTTGTGAGATTCCACATGAAACCAAAACGCAACTGAGGGAGCAGTGATTGCACTAGAAGCAGATTAAGGGGTTTTAATGACAAAGCATGAATTTCATGGGAAAATTCCCTTTAGATTCATCATATATGTGTGTATATATATATATATATATATATATATATAAGTGTATCTGAGATGTCACAATCCCTTCCCCATTGTTGTATGTTACTGGCAACATTGTTTGCAGAGGATTTCACACATGATCATCTGACAGAGGTTACTGTAACTGAAGATGTTGTGAATGGTTTGTGTTTTCGCTGAACCCTACTGGAGATGGGAGACGGGAATAGGAGGGGGGGTGTAAACAAAATTAGGTTTAGGTAGATCTTTAAGATTGAACCAGCAGAAATCACACCGTGATCTCAGTCATCACTTCCAAGAGCTACAATTATAGATACAATTTTTAAAATTAAATTTCAGATTTACCTGCTTATCATTGGGCATTTTTTTTTTTTTGGGTGGGGTGGGGGGGGGGGGGAGTCAATATTTAGCAGAATCTTAAAATCTGGGTTTGATTCAACCATAGATATTTTTTCCTTCTGAATATATTGTTAGCTTTTTTTGTTTTCATACCACCACATCCAGGAACGAGGAAGATGAGACAAGCCATAGGTGTTTCTTTGAATGTGTTTTGGTTTTAGGGGTATATTTATCAAGCTGCGAGTTTCCAGCGGGTTTGAAAAGTGGAGATGTTGCCTATAGCAACCAATCAGATTGTAGTAATCATTTGGCAAAACACTGGTGGAAATTCGGGTGCTCTGCGATAAACACTAAATTTTGTTTTTTTAAGACACCATATTTTTAAATGAACTTCCAATATTCGGGGTTTTGGTTTAACTGTACACATCCCAGTATCTGGCAGATTCGCCAGTACCGCTGCCATAATAAATAGTCGCCGCCGTGTAAAAGCACTAGAAAACATTCGCTAGCGAAACATATCGCTGGAGGGGTAATCCTGATTATGATTAGGGCAAAAAAAAAATAAGCCCTATCTCACTCAGGCTAACACTCCCATTCTTGCATAAGTTTTGCTGGCGAAGGCTTCACTATGCTTTTGCATGGGACAGGCTTCTTATTCGGTATAGTGACGGTACGTGTACTGCACCAATACCTGTTCTATTCATGGCAAAAACACCGGCAAGCATGACACATGTCACATCAAAAACCATGAAATATACATGAATTGCGCAAAGTGAAAAATAAAATGAAGTAGTCATTGGGTGAATTATGTGCACCTGCATTCCTGGCTAATTGTCCTCAATTGAGTAAATATATGTAGTACACGTGTAAATGTCCAGCGTGTCGGTAAATTTTTGGAAGACTTTTATCAAGAGCTTCTGTCACCAGGACATCTCAACATATAGACTGTTACTACACAATTCCTGGTTACATCATGGTGGGAATCAGAGGATGTGGCGGCAGTTAGTGGGAAGGCTGGAAATATCCCCTGACTCTGAAACTCACACTCAAATTCAAAGTTTAAAGAGGGTGTAAAAAATGATATTTTGAGGTTCCTGCTGCTCAGTGGAATCAGCACTGAACAGAGGGACCCGCCAAGCAATGTATATTATAAAACCAGACACACGCCATCATCATCACCATTTATTTATATAGCGCCACTGATTCCGCAGCGCTGTACAGAGAACTCACTCACATCAGTCCCTGCCCCATTGGAGCTTACAGTCTAAATTCCCTAACACACACACACACACAGACAGAGAGAGAGAGATTAGGGTCAATTTTGATAGCAGTCAATTAACCTACTAGTAGGTTTTTGGAGTGTGGGAGGAAACCGGAGCACCCGGAGGAAACCCACGCAAACACGGGAGAACATACAAACTCCTCACAGATAGGGCCATAGTCGGGAATTGAACTCAAGATACCAGCGTTGTGAGGCAGAAGTGCTAACCACTGAGCCACCGTGCTGCCCCATAAACATTTCTTAATTCTCTATTGCGACCTTCATTCACCAATCAGCATCCATGTTTCGGTGCTCTACTGTACGTGATATATTTGACCACTGTTCTATTAATGTTTACATCAATATAACAGTATTGATAAACACATAAATACACAAACACACTTAATTCTGTGCAGAATAGGTTACAGCCACCGGCGCTTATAGAAACATGAAGTAAAAATATACGCTGAACTAAAAATATACGCTGGTTATATTTCTTTATGATATGGTAAGAATGTGACAAGAATACTCTGCCTTTGTATTAGGCAACAAGCCTGAGCTAATGACTGTGATGTTTGTGCAGTAAATATAATATCCTTCAGGCCTGCAGGAATGTGATATTACAGCGCAGCACCTAAGATGAGATGGACAATTCTTCTGTCTGCAGACTGTTGTGTTCTCTGTGCTGTGCTGTACTATGTGCATCTGTAATGCACAGTGCTGCTAATAATCTGAATGCTAAAACAAATAACATGTAATAATAATCGTTTCAATTAGTGATAATGTACAGAATGCACATCTGCGTAAACGTGATGCCAATAAGTGTAACGACAATGGGTGTAACATGAGTTAAACCGGTTCCGCCTGTTCTGTCGTTCAGCATTAACATCAGTTGCTACACGATAAGCTCAGTTGTGTATAGTGATACAACGCTGCTGGGTTTTCTTCTCAATACCTAAAACCGTGCAGGAAAATGGATGATACCATCAGCAGCGAACACTTCTCCTAGGTGCAAAAACTTTAAAACACTTCCCTTCTCATCAGCTGATGGTCTGCAAGAAGTAGAAAAGCCTAAATATATGCAGAACAAATGGCATAAGAGCCTCATTTAGGAACAAAGTATAAAAAGGAGCAAATTTGCTCTTGATGCGATGTAAGAGGTAGGAATGAATTTAAGGGGGGGGGGGCATGTAGGGGAGAGCGCAGCTGCTTCCACAAATACTGGATAGCTTTACTTTTACACTTCCATTTAGTGTTGCGTTAGAATACCCCCCCTCCCATCTCACACATTTTAAGTCTCCCCCACCCACTGCAATTGCAAATGGTTTTGCCAAGGTGCAAATTTGGTTCTTTCTTTTTTGCTCCTAACTTTAAATGTAATTTGTAATATATGCATTATTGTAACAAAAATGTTCTTTATATAACTTACATCTTCATTCGATGGAAATGTTCTACTCTGATAGTTTACAGCAACACTCACAATATTTTGGGACATTGGACCGTTGTCAAAAGGGACAGGGCCACGTTCCTCCCCATCTCCCAGGAGAAAGAATGCCCCAGAGATGGACACAGGCCCTCAGGCCCCCCTTCGACGAAGCTAAGAAGGGCCCCACAACATCCCCGACCTCTGGAGCCAAAAGGCTCTGTAGGAGGAAGAGTCTTTGGGCCAATCTCTGCCGCAAGGCTTGGCCAGGCCCCTTTCTCCCCTGAAGGAACTGGTTCCTCAGCTTCCTCCCCCTGAAGGAGGGATCCTCCAATGACTTGTTGAGAGGGTTGCCCATGAGGGTCTATAACCAGACGCCATGAAACAAAATGAGTCACACACACAGAAAAAACACAAAAAAGTGCTGGTGTTCAATAAATAACTAACTAGTGTCAATTAAGGCCCGTGTCTCAGCCGGGCCTATAAACATTCTTCTTGCTCCAGCCAAAAGGCTAGTGCAAAGGGAAAATGGTGCTGCCTGAAAATGAAAGGTGCATAGTGCACAGTGCCCCATTCTGTGCCCAGGTGCCACCCTCACCACCACTGGCTCAGGCAAAACCAGGGGGGCACATTGCACCTTGGCTTCAAGCAAACGGCCTCTTGGCCAGAGCACCAGGTGACAGCTGATTGCCTACAGGAGGCACCTGTAAGCCCCTCTCCATTCATGGGCATCTACACCTGATGTTAGCAAATAATGGTTATAACCCACTAGATGGTGATTAAGGTAACGATGAGCCCTGACTCGTTTTCTAGGATCCTCTGTCCCCACCTTCAGTCAGAGAGACGTTTTCACAGCAGAATATAACCCTCGGCAGCTGCAGACTTGCTCAGCCGATCACACAGGCACAGACTGTGCCGTCCTGTAATGACAGCAGCTCCCACAGGAACACAGCGAGAACCTGTTATCAGCCCCGGGCTCATATTATGATTAGGAATATGTAGAAAATCAGAATTTAGCAGTTTCTCTGTGACTCTACTTCAACGCCACTCAGAGTATCGGCTCTTCACTCAATGCACACACCCCAGTCAGCCCCCGAACAAGGTGATGGCTATCGTTAAGATTTGTGGGTAAATGTATCAAGCTGCGAGTTTCCAGCGGGTTTGAAAAGTGGAGATGTTGACAATAACAACCAATCAGATTCCAGCTGTCATTTTGTAGAATATACTAAATAAATGATAACTAGAATCTGATTGGTTGCCATGGGCAACATCTCCACTTTTCAAACCCAACGGAATCTTGCAGTTTGGTACATTTACCCCTTGGACTTAGATTCTAACACTTCATTCTTACACATTAGCTGCTCAGGTCTACATAAAAGAATGCGGAGTTAGACTAACCGAGCTCAGACCTCCGTCCATCAGTAAAGGTCTTCACCCTCTCAGAATATATGATCCTCACCGGAGAATATTGAATTCCTCTCTTTGCACTCAATCTCTTCAACCGATTGGCTGTGATCATCTCAGCTCTAGTCATAGACTGTACATTCTGGAAAATGTGAATTTACAAATACAATGCTGAATAGTGAATGTAAAGTGTTTGTAGAGTGTATCACCAGAACTTCACACTTCTTCAAAATGGCCTGTTATGCCAACTGGATTTGCACAAACTTTTGCTTATCTCTACAAACCAAAACCATTGACCTTGTTTGCTAGACAGCAAATCAGGAGATTTCTCAGGCATGGTCCTTTAAATTGCTAAAACTGGGAGCAATATAATGATTTTTTTTAAGCCGGCCAGGAAATATGAATCCGAGTTCCTGTGTGCGAGCTGACACTTTCTGCACAGTCTGATAATAAAGTGGCTGTGAGCTATTTTGGACAGCGCTGCACGTGTGACCTGCATCTAATCTGTGTACTTGAAAACCAAACATTCCTGGAATAATGAATGTGCAGAGAAGCAGAAGAGCTGCCACAAATATCAGGTGTACACAGCAAGTTGCATTTCATGAGCAGTTACACGTATGAAGAGTTCAACACTGTTATTACAGGGGTCAAATCTATACAAAGCCAGTACTTGTGCTGAAAAGTAAGGAAATGCCTACTCCCACCTTTGATCTAATTTTAACCCCCCCCCCCACCCCGTAAAATGAAATCTACGTCCTCTACTGCTCCGCAGAGTGAGGTGCACTGGTGCATCCTCTGTACCAATGCAAACTTCTGCTGCTCCACCAATGCCGCCATCTTGCCCTGTCCTACACTGCAGAAATCTCGGCGTACCTGCTCTTCGTAAATGACCTCCGCGCTATCTCTTGTTTTCTCAGTGAACTTGTGCAAGTCGACAGATATTTCCGTACGTTTTAGATCTGAATCTGCTCGGTAATGTTTAAGTTCAAGAGTAAAACAGTTCAGAGACGTGACAAGGAGTGCTCGGAGAACTTTGTGTCTTTACAGATGTTTCAATGCAACGCTAACTAGTGCCTCATGCCTCATCCTTTTCTGACCTTCTGACCTCCCCACTGGGAGATGAGGAGGGGAGCTCCGTGGAATCTGGATAGTTAATGACGTAATCTGCTTCATCATGCTCCGCCCACTGCGGTATCAGGATGCAGATTGTGTTGCGCCCATTTTAGCTGAGCATTGGTTCCGGCTCCTCCCATGTGTAGTGATAGGTGCTTGTTATCTAGAACTTTATATACAAGTATGTAGAAGAAATGGTTAATTAGAGCTGAAGAAGGGGTGTGGCCATCAGGAGCCCAGTCAGCAATGACCACTCCCACATTGATGTCTTATGACGGTCAGTGATAGGTGCTATGAAATCATGGAGGTCAGGATGTATAATATAACTACTCATTATGGCTGGTGACATAAAATTTATTCCAGAATCCAATGGCCAAACACAAGCTAATGCCGCTATTAATGCCCAATTGTGCAGGATGCTAAATTTCAGCGGCTGACATGTTTCAGACTTTACCCGCCCTTAATCATAGCAGTACGGACCTCCCAATAGTCCTGATTTTCAGTGCCTAAAGGGAGTGAGCCTACTGGGATGAAGGAGTTGCTTAGGAAGAATTATGCTGTGGAAAGTGGATTTTGTCCTGATTTTTTAATTTTAAATATCGACTTGGGAGGTATGTGCATCCACAACGGGCTGTTGCTCCAATATGTCAGGAAATAATGGCAGTACAGTGTCGGTCTGTGAATGGACTCCAGCTATAAAGATATAACGGCCCAGATACAACCTAAAGTGTACGTCCACTGAGCGGATGAAAGGCGAGAAACGGCGGGTCGTCCTGCTCGGGAACATATAGAAACACTTTTTTTTATTTTTTTTTATTGAAAGCCCGAAAAAGCCAGTGCTTTCTAAACCTAGGTGCTTGAAAAAAAGTGCGAAACTTAAAAAACGTGCACAAGGGTACGGTACATGGCCCTCCTTAAGAAAGGAAGGGCCCTAGTCCACGACCCCCGGATCCAAAAGGACCCTTACGGGGCAAGGGTCTTCAGACCCCCTTCGCTGCGAGGCTAGGGGGGTCCCTTTGGCCCTGGGATCCACTGAGGCTTCACCCAGGGCTCGACAGCTAGTCCACCCCCTAAGGGGAGGACCTACGATATTTTCAGGGGGGCCGGAGCCTCAGGGCCACACAGCCCCCCCTAGATCTTTCAGGGGGAGAGCCCATAAGGGCCTAACACGCACCCCTAAAATCCAAGTGAGAAAAAAACATATAAATAAGGTGAAGTGACAAAACAGGTGAGGGGAAAATAAATAGTGCCGTGTATGGCGGTCCCAGCCTTTCGGCCGAGATGGTAAAAATGAATCCTGCCTAGCCAAAAGGCCGGGGCAAGGGTGAGTGTGTGACCAGAAAGTGAGGTTCGTGCTATGTGCCATTTTCAAGTGAGGGTCCCACGCCCCAAGTGATTTATTATTATTATTAATTTTTATTTATAGGGCGCCACTAGGCATCGGTAGCGCCGTACAGGGACAGACAGAAACACGATACAGAGTGAGACAGCACGGTACAGTTAACAAGAAGCACAGTAACTCCGATGCTCAATGTACAGCTAGATGAGAGGTGAGCGCCCCCAGCGGGGTAGAGAGAGGGGTAGAGGGGCTGGAGGACCTCACGGAGGAGACAAGGAGCTGGAGAGCAGAGTTATGGTGGTGGAGAACAGAAGGAGAGGAGGCCCTGCTCGAAGGAGCGTACAATCTAAGGGGAGGGTAGGACGGACAGAGACGCAATGGTGGGAGGAGGGAATGGGGAGAACGGAGGCAGAGACGGAGAGGGGGGGGAGAGGAGAATGAAAAGGAGGGAGGTAAGAGGGGGACAGAAGTGGGAGGGGGGTAGGGGAGACTGGGAGGTAAACTAGGTTAATTAGGTGGAGGACTGGAGGATTTATGGCACCCCTGGGTCACCACTTCAGGGGCACTATCTCAGACTTTCTAGGCCACTGGCCTTCTGGCCAGACCAAGCTTTCCCATGGCCCTTTCAGGTGCAGGAATCCTTACTCAGACAGGTACTCACTTGATCTTAGCCAAAAGGCCGAGAAGCGATATATAGAAACAATTTAACATACCTACAAAGCAGTTTGTCATGTCCAGCGTGTGATAGAATGTTGACAGGCGCAGGAATCTGGTGTAAGGGTGTTCTCTTTCCGGGAATGGGGCGCGCCCTTTGGGTGGTGGTGATTGAACGTGAACAAGTTGGCCTTGCTATTGAAGAATTGAAGGGTGTTGTTGCAATGATCGCAGTGTTAAAAAGGCATTATCCATTTTCCAGAGGTGAAGTGAGGGATAGTTCAGAAAACAAACTGTAAAAGACAATTATATTTGAATGAAGTTAATTAAGTATACATTAATTGTCAGCACCGCAGCCGCTGACAGGGGAATTGGCTAATGCACCTGCCAAGGGGTCATTATTCTGGGGTAATTATAATTTAGCTGAGATATCAACACACATCACATTTACTGCAAAGAGGAAAACACTAATAGAGTTCAGGAGCACTGTGCAAACCAATTAATGTTTTACTTTTCTGTGTTTTATTTCTCTTCATTTGTGGTTTGCTTTTCACAAAGAAAATCTCAGTTGTCGACGTGACCGTTGACTGAGACAATAATCCCTCTTCCGTCTTGTAAACGCTGGATGCTGGCGCCCGGGACTCTCACAACAATGCACGTTTAGGCCCATTCTCCTCTGGCTGTATTTCTAGCGCTCGTGTCACACTGCACGGTTCTAACAACAGTTACTCTGTAACTCAGGTAATTCGACCTTTGTTCGCCGTAGACCACAATATTCTAATCAAATAAACATCATTTATTGTAGATCAGACAGCTGCAATATTGGTTCTTTTCAGAAGAATGATTTATTGTATTTATGTTATGCAGCTATGTGATGACAGAAGGTAACGTGAGAAGGGAGCGTGTAAAAAAAGAAAAAATTTCCATACCTTGATAGTAGATCTGAAAAATATATCTTATTTTACGAGGACATTATTTGTTATTCGGACAAATCTGAGGCTTTTTACCAAGATTTGGGTTTTGTATATGCCCACTTATTTTTACTCCTTCTTGTTAATGTTTTCGACATTTATGTAGAATTCATTCTGTGCAAATAATTTAGTACACTTGTAGGTCTGTATGACGTTACGTCTCAGCGGAGCGCCTGTCCGTGTCACTGCGACACCCTTTACATTAGATCAGAAGGAGTAGCTTCTGAACAGATCATCTTTAGCAAATAGGACCCTACCCAATATGTTTTTTTCACAGTAATGCTCCAGAGCGCAGGTGCTCAAACTCAGTTCTCAAGGGCTACCAACAGGTCACGTTTTCAGGATTTCTGGCTGTAGAAACAGGTGGGATAATTACTGAGCCAGCCAAATAGATTAAACTTTCTGTGCGTGATTAAATAAATCCTGAAAACCGGACCTGTTGGCGGCTCTAGAGGACTGGGGGGGGGGGGTTTGGACCCCTCTGTTCTAGATTGAAGACTTTATGTACCTGAGTTGTGTCTAAAACGCAGGAGTAAACTACGTTGGAAAAAAGGCTCATTCTACATATACAGTATGTTGTGTCCGGCTTTAATATTTTAATTGTAAAAAATATGACAAAGCAACAAAAAAAAGAAAAACCTCCAAAACATTTCACATGGAGCCTCACTAAAGATTAAGGATTCTGTCTATAGAACAACAACCAAACTACTGCTATTAACAAGGTCAGACTATCATGTGCCCCTGCAGCGGGGTGATCAAATTGTAACGATCAGGTTGCTCAATGCTCAGACCAAGCAACTGAATCACACGTTGTGTATTAATACAATCGGCAAAGTCCGCACGCACTGGTAGGTCCGTCCTTGGCTGTCCGGCTTTTCCAGTAGTCCAGGTTTGAATGTTCATATTCGGATGTCAGGACTGATGATCATATTGGACACACACAAGCAGAGAATTGGGTCCAATATGGTCTCAAATAGCAAGATTGTAACTGCTGATTGGAAGACAGGTCTTAGAGCCTCTCTGTACCCGGTTTGTAATGAGAGAGAGAGCAAAGAATGTCTCACCTGGATACGTAATGATTTTGTTTAGGGACAGGTGAGGACTTTACCTGCCAATCTCAATAGCGCCAATTTCCAGGTATTTATAAACAGAAAAATATGCGTTCCTCGGGAGATATAAATGAACCTAGTCATGCGCCCACGTACAAAATTTAGATTTTGTTTTGTGGAATGGGGTTATCTAACTGAGATTGGAGATGTAGAAGGCACATTTAGGGGGTGTTCTGTTTCCTAGGTTACTGCAGCAATATGTAGTTTCAATAGGATGCACTTCATACGGGAAAAATAATTCCCAATGTCCCCTCACTTTTTTAAAGCCATGAACAAGGCTACACCCAAGCAGTACTGTAAATGGATACCGTGAGATCAACAAATGGGTTCTCTGTGAGGAGCAGATTGAATGTTGACATAGCGGTTTCACTCTCTCCACTATACGCAGTTCCAGTTCAGCCCAAATCCCCAAAAAATAATTGCAGATTCGTTTTCTGGGGGCAGTTCCCAAAATTATTTGCAGCCTTATCTTAATTATCTTCATAGCTAAATATTTCCATATATATTTGTGAAAGTTATTTACTCTCACATGTAAAGTGGTTGGCATATGTGGTGTGGAGTCCTGTGTAAGGCTACCTTACAATATATAAGACTTTACATTGCAGTTTGTTAAGAGGGAGGCAGTCTCTATCTTACATTATTCTGAGCCAGCAGAGTGTGAGTGACAGTCTTGTAGACTTGCTCTGCAGTAATGTTCTGTATCAGATCCCACAAGGAGAATGTCCTAAAGATATCGGATAACGGAGTGCGGCAGTAATATTATATTAAGCTTTAATGGCGGTGAAATCTTGGAATAGCACTAAAGAGTGTAATTTATCTTTGTGATTCATATCTGCAAATGGAGATTTTATGGATTAGTGTTCCATGGTAACTACATGGAGCTAATTTGCGAGGTTATTCTGTATGCCTAAAGTCAGTTCTGGGAATGGTAGAAATATTGCCACTGGTTCTGTTTTGAAGGACAATCTGATGTTTTGTATATTCTATAGGTGCCTCCTTTATAGGTTTTACCCAGATCTTCATAAAAGGTAAAGGTAGGTTGCCCCCTACCCCGTCCCTTAAACCCCTGTGAGAATTCCTGCTCTTGCAAGTGAATTAAAACTGAGATCACAACTGTAAGAACTTTCGGACAATGACCCCAGGGCAATTGTTATTTTGAAATCCCTTTTGGCATGAAATTGCAAAACAATGTTGACATGTTACGGAAATAGCATCAAGTATATAGGGTTTCCTAATTAACAAATCCGCTTATTTTTAGCAGTCATATTGAACAATGAATCAATGGTAATTATAGCGATGGCATGCATTGTTAAATAAGGACACGGCTTTATCGGTGTACAGTGGAGCGTGCGTCATGTAAAGCAAATAAGAAAAAAAACCCACAGAAAGACAAAGTATACATATTATGTCACTAATTCATCCGAATCTTCCAGAAATAATTACATCCAAATCCTTTTTCTTTCTTTTTTTTTTTTCCGGGCCTTGTTTTTATGTCATTGTCCAACTCAGCAGTTTATTTTAATCACAAAAAAAGTATGCATTGGCCATGTGAGTGTAACAAGAGCAGGACAGGAATACACACAGCGAACAAGACAGCCATTATTCTGTCCCTAACACTGCACTAACATAAGTTCCACTTCATAGGTCCTTTTCAATCCCTTCCCAACCACACATAAAGCCTGCCTGCTTGTCCCTGAATAGGTTCGAAATAAAACACTCAGCTGTCTAACAGTGGGTGCTCCTAATTAGATATAAATACATTTAACCCATCAAGCAAAGAAATGTCCCCACTTGCATTCACCCCCGCTGCGCTGGGATTTAATGTATGGAAGTGCATGTCCCTCCTCACTGAATGGGCAGGATCGAGGCTGGCCTCACAAGGTATGTGAAAAGTCGTCCGTTCTCACATTAGAACCTAACACACAGCCTCCCAAACAAAAACACAGGCTGCAGGTTGTATTAAAGGGGAACCGCTGACCGATTCCTGAAAGCAAGCAAAGCCTCGTGAGCCAATCAATAGGCCGTGCTCTCTGAGAAGGATTAGGGGTCTAATGGCACTTTTTTTTTTTTTTTTTTTTCTATTCTAACCCCGAATGCTGCCCCTGGAGGGTCTTTTTCATAGATGTGATTGAAAACATCTCTCTGAGAAGCACAGATTCAATTACATTCCTAGCTGGAAAGCAGGCAGGAATGTGTGTGGAGCACTGCTGTCCACAGCTCTATGGGGAATAGATGGATATTTTTGTATATCTTTGCGATGGTAACAGATTTAATACTTTATAACTGCTCGCTGACTGAGGGTGTCGGATACTTGATACCAGGGTCATTTAAATCTGCATTTGTTATGATTGGGGCCTGGCCTACAGAAGTAGTACAGTTGGTGTTAGATGCACGCTGGTTAAACATTATGGGGCATATTCAACAATAACCGTCTTTTTGCATGATTTTCATTCCTTATCGCAATGATAAGAAATGAAGGTGCCCATCGCAACCAATCAGATTCTAGTATCATTTATCTACTACATTCTAGAAAATAATAGGTAGAATCTGATTGGTTGCTATGGGCAACACCTCCGCTTGTTCTTTTTAGAAGTTTTCATACACTTACCTCATTCTTTGAGAAAGAAAATCTGTGACTGCCAATTATTACTATATATTAATAGCATTTATTTATTTAGTGCCAGTGTACTTTGCAGTAAGTCCCAGCAACTCCCTCGGCAGCCTGAGCACTATAGATCCCAGCCAGCCCTGACCTGTGGCTCTGCAGATGTTAGTAAACTTTTCCTATTGTATTCTCTTATACATCCGTTATACGGAGAATAGATAAAGCCATACAGCTCAGTTGTACGAATACTCAGGGTCACCCTTTGAACTCCAGGTTCAGATGGAGCAGAAATGATGAAAAAGAATTTCAGCAATGTAGTTGGAGAGGAAGGTGTTTTTTCTTTACAGGTGAATTATTCAATCATGTTTACAAATGACAATTTCTCCTCTTCACGATTAAATGGAGGAAAAGCATCAACGTATAGAACATAGCCGTCATTATTATGTATCAATCGTATTCAGTAGCGCTGCACAAACGGGGTAAATTGCAGAGAGGAACATAAAATGAATAGGACACAAATGGCCGGTGTTATAGGTCCCACAGAAATAAAACAGATGAGTTGACACTTGATTTTAATTTACATCTAATTATTCTATGTAATCCAAGCAGATTCTGTTCGCCTGTAACGCTGCTGCAAGGCGTCATTTTAAAGTTTTACTTCTCGTCGTGTTTTAACCCGCTTCTCGTGTTTAATGTTTATTTGTAAGCTTTAGGAATGTGGTCTCTATGCAGAGAGAAAACATCTCTGCAGCAAGTTACTTGTGAACATTTGATTTGCTGCCTGGTTGGAGGTGTCTTATTAAAGGATTACTGCAAGAGGGCGGAGGACGTAACTCTCAGTAGAAGCAACCAGCACACAAGCACCCCGGCATGGACCACGGAAGATTGAAGTTAGTTTGCTGCACTCAGCCCAGGTAATGGGCGTCAACCACTATTTGACTTTTCCAAAAATAGCCAGCTGAAAATCAAGCCCCAGGGGCTGCAGAAATAGCTGAGAAGCTACAGCCGATCCACCCTGGTTGCCCAATATCGAGAGTGTCTCCAGCTTTGTCTTTTAGATGACGCCTATGTTTTCACTCACAATAACTACCGAACTCACAGCCCCGCGGGCTCCAATTTTCCTTGGATCCTGCGAACGTGACGAACGTTTAATTTAAGCAACACATTCAGTTAATAACAGCAACAGATTTTAGCTCTGTCACCAGACCATGATTCCAGTTTTTACTTATTTTTATTTAATTCCCAACTGACAGTAGACCTCCAGCAAATCTAATCCCCCCTCCATGTCTGTCCCTGGCCTGGAGTTGCAGAAAGCCCCCTATGGCTGGTGACTAGGGATATAACTGCAGGGTCAGGCTGTTTGTAATCCCATATCTTTCTAAAATTGTACTTATGGGGCTCACGTGACTGACGTCATGCTCATTTTTAACTATGGTGCAGAACACATTTATTAATTTATTTTTGATGATGGCATATGCTGAAGCTGGGGCCATGGAGACCTACAGCAATGGGGGAAAGGGTTACAGAGCAATAGCAATCTAGGGGGTAACACAAAATCCAGGGGTGTCTCTGTCGGTTTGTCACATTTCTGATACTTGGGGGAAAAGGTTATAGATAAATCACAACGCTTTTATCACAGTTTCTTCTGTGATAATTGTTTTGTTTTTCTGTCTTGTCAAACGCATCTAATAGGTATTTAAATAAATCGGTGAAATAAAGCTGGAAGTAGATGGTGGATTGCCTCAAATCCCGGCCTCCATTGAAGTAGTTGTTTTTTGTAAAGCACAGTGTAATGATTTCAGTTCAAGGGTGAACTTCATCAGAACATTCCCATGATTAGGTCAACCTGTAGCCAATTAGATCATTAGAAAGTTCAAAGGGATAGACCAATTTGTAGCCAATCAGATCATTAGAACCTTCAAAAGGATAGACTAACTTGTAGCCAATCAGATCATTAGAACCTTCACAAGGATAGACTAACTTGTAGCCAATCAGATCATTAGAACCTTCACAAGGATAGACCAACTTGTAGCCAATGAGATCATTCGACCGTTCACAGAGACAGACCAACCTGTAGGCAGTCAGAACATTATAAAATAAGACAAAACAAAAGTTAATAGATCAGCAATATATGAATATATATGAAACAGTTTGGTTATACAAAAACGTGTTTGTAATAAAGTATGAATCAGAAAATTCATCACCTGCAAGTTACCTTGTAGCCATTTATCATTAAGAACCTTGATACAATGAATTTCATTTCTTGGATTCTTAACTCTTGAAATACCTGCTTTCTTTTCAGTGGGTGTGTTTGAAATAATTGCTGCTCTGCACACCAACGGCTGTCTGTAAACCTCAGTAAAGTCACCTATCTCTACATGTTGCCTAACATGACCTTCCGTGTATAAGAGAGCAAAACCGATGCAGCCATTTGTTACAGTGTAGAGGGCTAGAAAAAGTGTGGATGCCAGTAACCCACCGTTCTCTGGGATGATGCTGGTATAATCTACAGCATGTAAACTCACCGTTGATTATTAATGGACATAAAAACCTGCTATTACTCAGCTAAAACATACCTGAAGGAATTGAAGTGTTTAGGCGTAATCTGAGCTGTTTAGTGCTGTCTGTTCCATCAACTGACATTTTACACAGGAGACGCCCAGATTCCAGTAACTGGCCACTAACTGCGCTTAAGGGGCATATTCACTTGTCCGTGTTACTTGCAAAAGTAACACAGCGTTAAAACTATTACCGTTATTAAGGTAATTCTAAGCCGGATTTCAGCTCGAAGCTCCCTGAGCTGTGAGCTGAAAGCCGGCGTTAAAGGTACCGTAATAACGGTAATAGTGCGCAAGCCGCGTTACTTTTCCGAGTAGCGCGGACAATTGAATATGCCCCAAGTGTGCGACAGGCGGATAAACTGTGAGCAATTTGTTACATAACAGGGAATGTTACAATGAAGCAAATACAAATATTAAATAAATCTGTAGATTAACTTTCATTAATAAATCAGGCCCTTATTCATCATCTTATATACTATATAAGCAGAGGCCAAGCTTAAAAATAAAAGACTAGAATGCCTGCTCGGGCTGCCCGTACTCCCATTACAATGTCACTATGAGGAGGGAAGTAAGAACAGAAGTACATTAGGATATATGAGTGGTGAAAATGACAAACTGAAGGAAGGATATTTATGGCAATTTCAATAAGGCCTCACACACACTCACACCCACTCACACCCATTGACTGCCTAAAAACACAAATTCATGACATGCCATTGTTAACTATTGCTATTACTCGCATTTGTAAGGTTATTAGAGGACAATCCATTGACCACAATTCATTTATCTTGGATTAAACGCATTGAATGGAACAAGAATCATTTGGAAAAACTGCCCCATAATGCAAAAGCAACGCACCCAAATGCAAGTGACAAAAACAGTGTGGAAGCTGAAATTGGAAAAAATGGTTCATATTTGGACGTAAGGTGGTTTGCGTGTCATATCTTGTGTAAAAAGGTTCTGTGCATCCCCCCGAAATGCACCTAACGCCAATGGACAGAATTGCATTCAATTCATGTCTGAACGTAAATGTCACTTATGACTATGACATGAGAGAGGGACGGGAGGGAAGGGGCGTATTAATGTCGGCCATGTACAGTAAGGGCGTGCCCATGCAGATGCAGCAGATTCAAGTACTGGGGGTCTCGGAAGTATGTCCCCGGTTTCAACCGTATCTTTGACTCCGGGTACAAGGCAGGTGTAAGTATCAACTGGTAGAGATGACTGTCACAGCATCGTCTTTGTATTAAAAACTACAGGTATGTGTGCCACTAGATAGCACAGAACATGTGTATGTAAGACTGACTACATAAATACATTGAAATACATTGAACCCACAGTACACAATAAACGCATCTTGATTTACGTAATTAATATTAAAAAAATTTTTTTTTAGAATCCATATTGTTATTAATGATTATACTGTTGTTCATTAATTTTATCATTTACATTTTTATTTTATGTGTTCTGACCTTCTAGACGCTTGTGCGTATCCTGTAGTCTGTTGTGTGTATCTACATACGACAAGTGACACATAAACAGAGCGCACTGACACCCAGATTCAAATGGAAACGTATCTCGAGTTAACGCTTGGATCTGAATACAGTCAGAATAACGAAGTTCCGCGCTCTTCTTTAAAACACAATATGCCGGGTGCATCCAAACATGAATCAGGGCCTTTATCTATAACATGTTATCGTGGGAAATGATTACATAATTATTACGCCTCCCAGACATGGTACAATTTACGCTCATCCAAGAAATGAATATGTTGTGTATCAGGATAATCTGACATCAGAGTTATAGTAGAATACTTAATTCTCACTGGAGCAAATACAACGCAATATGCACAGACATAAATGGCTCTCTGTGAAATAACGCGTTTTACTGAACATTTATAGGTAGTGAAAATAGTCTATAATTATCAATCATGCACTCAAGAATTATTTTACTAATTATGAAATGTTACCAGGGAGAGAAAAAAAGATTTAAGCTGCCGATACACCATAGATCCGGATATTCGGCCCATACAGAGTGACCGTATCTATGTCCAGATTGTGTTTAGAGGAAGTTATACAGTCAGGAAACAGCACAGGGGAACTGAAATTACCCCACATGGGATGACATGCACAGCTATCAACAAACTCAATCATGCTCATAAACAGATACACATTTAAGCTGGGTACACACTACAGAATTTTCCATTAACTTATTATGCAAATCTATTTTACATCCGATCGCTCGGTCCATGGACTGCATACACACTAGCCTTGTTTTAGATGATAAAAGGGAAGAGCGGCCGTCCGTTAGCAACTTTTTACAGCTGTTGTCGTGAGCAATGATTTTAATTTCGTACGAAGTATCGGAGGATTGTCGTGGATCGGTCGGAAACTTATACACACTACACAACGGAAAGGAAATTGGAACGAAAATACTGAACGGTACAACCAACCAAATGAAGCGACAATCGTCCATTTGGGTAGACTTTCAACCATCCTGTCACTACACACACTGACCCGACTGTCGAACGAGCAGTCGTATGTCGGCTGGTTGAGCCGATTTTTGGACAAAAACACTGTAGTGTGTACCCAGCTTTACACGGACAGACACACCCAATTTCATAGATCTGCACAGACAAGCAATATCAGTCAATCACAGTTTGTGATTGTAGATTGTATCAATCGCAATGCAATTTCCCCACAAGCTGTACTCTGATTATTTATTTGTACACTACAAGCAGACGTGAATTGAATTCTCTGTTTACCTTAGCAGAACACACACACACACACACACACACACTGCAGTGGATGATTGTACCTTTACAACACATACACATACATACACACACACACACTGCAGTGGGTGATTGTACCTTTACAACACATACACACACTGCAGTGGATGATTGTACCTTTACAACACATACACACACACACACACACACACACACACTGCAGTGGATGATTGTACCTTTACAACACATACACAACCGTTTGATTGCTCTACCATAAAAGGTTTCCATTTTCATCCAATATAAGTTCTAAACATTCTGATTGTATAGGTTTGATTGCATGTCTTTTACTTTTATCTGTATAAAGCAAGCAAAATCAAATTGTCTGCTTAAACTCTGACGTGTGGACAACATAAGATTAACTTTTGTCAAAAACACTTTACACCAGGGCAATGGCCTAGTTGCTAACAAATTACATCCAGGGGCATTTTGCAACACATGGGGCTGTACTGGCGGATCCTGGTGCATTACAATCCCTGCCATGACATGTTCAATGAATAGAGCCTCAATATTCAAGCAGCTATGGGGCCCACGTGGAAGCTTAGGTTGCCTTATGGATGATCCAGATCTGCTTAGGTTGCTAAATGGACCAGTTTCAGGATTTCCAGAGTGATACAGTTTCATCGACAATTATATTGTAAGAAAAAAAAACAATTCTGAATTCACAAGGTTCAAACGTGTCAGTTTTGCATGTGACTGTAAGTGAGATTGTAGTCTCCATCTTTGGAGGTGGTTGTAGAATCACTGGTGTTTTACTCATGTCCTCATGTCTATCGTCATTGTAGCATTTTATTTTGTAGAACCTCTATTTTTATACCCTTATTCAGTAAAAGAGAAGCAGAAGGATGTTCTTCTAAACATGAGAAGACGGCAGCCGCTATCCGACGTGCTGTCAGCGCTGGTAGTTTCTGAGAATCACACATCACAGTGATTAGAAGAGATTGTCCCTGTAATCAAACACTTGAGCACTCCTTACCTCCTATAAGGTAATTGGGTTAAGTGCCTGATCCTCCCCACTGCCCGGTTATAACATAATCCTGCGGCCATATGCAATGGTTCAGCTCAGTTAATAGGGACAGAACCTTATTAGTCAACACTCTGAGGGTGTCACATCAATTTCCTGCTTTACCCCAGATGAGTACGGGGGAGGGGGGCAAATATAAAATGTGCGGATAGCTTTACAGTTGGGAGGGGGCGTCTCCTAGCTCAACTCTAAATCGCAGTGTACACATAAAGCTGCCCACTATCCTCTATTTTATTACTAATAGATATAATGCAATGTGGACCTTGTTAGTAAATACAATGACCTCAGTATGATGCTACTGGTAGTGACGGCCAACAAACTAAGGGCAAATTAGGCTGTGACCTGATATGACCAATCCACCCCCCAATCCATCCAGACCACACCCATTTTTAACAATGCCACGCCCATTGTTGCCACAAAGTTCAGACTGTTCTATCTTCTGGAGATAGATAACTTTATATATATGCTTAGAAAGGCAGTGCTTCTCTATATAGCATCACTCTAGGATAGGCTTGCAGTCTCCTAGTTAACTGAAATAATATGTACAGAATGTTGGATTCACACAAAGAAAGTGTAACTGGTATGCTATGCTTTGGCATATGATATTTTTGCCTTTGACTGCCAACCACAGGATGTAACTTACGCTGTTTGTGATGGAGGGGGAGAAAATACTCCATCACGCTTTTTAAGCAATAGTACTTAACCTAACAACATTGTTATGTACACAAGTAGCATTGTCTAGATGTTGCCACCAGTTGCAGTAGGAGGGATCAGCAAATTATTATGACATTTCATAATTCAAAAATTAATTAACGATATAATAAACGCACATCCCATGCCTGAATTTTGTCACCTGAAATTTGGATATTGGAATTATTATTTTTATATAGATAACGTCCTTTTCATCACGGTTGCTGAGACTACTGGGAATTGGTAACAATTTAGGTGTATATGAAAACAGGGTGTGTGAGTCATCGGACACCGCTATGAGTAAGTGACATTTTAGAAGTGCTTGGAAGGTGTGGGGGAAACGTCTGACGCAGATGGTGATGTTCTGGGAGTTCTCAGGATAAAATGCAACAATGCAGCTGAATAATAATAATAACAATAAAACAGGAAACGAAGATGCCAAGCGTTAAGATATTGTATAATATAATAATATAAGATGCTGTACACACTACATTGCATACATAAGGAGAGATACACATTGGTTGTCACACCATGAAGGAATGTGTAAGCTGTGTAAGTGAAGAGCTGCTTCCGAGAGTGGGGTGCGTCACCTCCAGAAGGGGCACATATAGCACTCATAGAGAGTTCTCCTCCTACATGATGACATCAGAAACCCACTGTCATATGTATGATACACACAGCAACTCCATCCATAATTGGTTACTGATGTAAGATAAACAGCTTTGTGCCAGCGACATATAGTGCCGTTACCAGTATACCGTAGGGTAGTGTCCTATTCACACCTATAGATCATGCTTGTTCCCACCTCCTTTATGTGGGGGCAGGAGGGCGGGGCGTAATGATGTCATTTGTATCATCAAGTGGGCGGAGCAAGATATATAAAGACATGAATGTGTCATCCCGCCCAGACCCACACAGGGTTCTCTTACAGGCAGGACCCTTATGGGAGATTTCCTTGTTCTCTCCAGAGCCTGGGGAGTGTCACTCTAATTCGTGAGTCTCCCAGAAATTCCAGCATAGTAGTCTGAGCTGTAGGTGGTTACTATCTGGTGCAAAGTTTCTTATTTGTTGCCTCCCATTTGTACTAGCAATATGCTCAATACAAACGTCCCAAATATCCCATCAGTCTCATGTCCGCACTGCCGTCATTCTTGAGCCTATGATGATCTCTGTGGCTATGCTCTGAAATGGTCTTTAAAGGGTTTTTACACCTTCAGATCACTAAGTGGTGAACTTTTACTCCATTTTCTGAAACTTACTAATTCTATTGCTTTCCCTTCCTGATTTATCTCTGTGAGTTTCAGCAGTATCTATAGAACATCAGGCTGAGTGCTGTCTTTTTGCTGCCCTTGGATATGACACAGCTCGGCTCTGTGCTTCGGATACAACTGCATCCAGATAGCAGCTCTGTGTTGTACCCAGAGGATGGAAAACAAACAGCTCTGTCTGACTATAAGATGACGTGGCTGAATAGTACATAAAGAGAGAAAAATTTATGTGTTTAGTAAAAGTTACCAGGGGGCGCATACAAGCCAATAAGATAAAATCAATGAAGGTAGAAAAACAATTGCATTGTATTCATCATCATCATCATCATCATTTATATAGCACCACTGATTCCGCAGCGCTGTACAGAGAACTCATTCACATCAGTCACAGTGTATTGCATAGCTCTAGAACCTATGGTTCTATGGCTATTGAGGGACACTACAGTCCTGGCCTAAGGTGAATCGGTGAGAATTTACTAATATAGCTTTAAGATGATGAATGTGTACTAACCCTTAAGTCTCCAGTAGGTCATTAGTTTTATACTTGTATTAAACTGATCATAGGTAATTGCTGTAAATACTGTAATGTATTCTCACCGCAGCAGACAGGTGGCGCTCTTTACTAATCTCTGTCCGGCTCTTCTGCATGTAAATTGGACAGTTGTTGCAGGTTCTGCGGATGGGAGAAAATAAAAATAAAAACTATTATTATAGAAGGATTAAATCATGATGATGATAATAATAATAATAATAACAGCCTATAAAACGAATAATGACGCTATTGTTAATACCAATAACAACATACATTGGTCTTTTACATTTGAAACAGTCAAGCCAGTCATAATATTATTGATAGTGGAAAAATGCTATTATGTGCCATAAATAATAATATAGCGTATTATTAGAAGGTAGAATTTTAAACAAACATCTTCCATCCAGTATGCTGTCTTCCCAGGTATTGCCGGCAGTGAAGCGGTTAAAACAAATGTGAAAATTACGAAAGTGGAGACAGAGAGACAGAGAGTGTGTATGTCTGTGACCAGCGCATGGAATCACACAGGACTCTGTATGTTACAGATGGGGGTCTGTGGTTTAATCAAATGTCACCTACATTTAAACTGTTATAGGGTCTCACATGTGAATAGCTGGACCTGTGTCTGGCCAGACAGTATTATAGACGCCGGGACTCCAGACTGACCAGCTTGCAACACAAGAGAGAAATAAATATAAATATATATATATATATATATATATATATATATATATATATATATATATATATATATATATATACACACACGCAGTGGCCAGAAAGAATCGTCACCGTCTCCTTCTCCGCTTCACTATATACTCTCCAGTTATTACACATATGTTTTATATACATATTCCTTCTGAGGCCTCTAAAAAGAAAATATAATTTGACAGAAGGATACATGTGTGTATATTAGACTGGGAAATTTCAATTTTCTGCAAAATTCTGCATTATATTTTATCTTTTTAGAAATGGGACACACACAAAGTTGTGGACTATGATGTACGCAGGGACCCGAATACATAATAATAATAATAATAATAATAATAATAATAGTAGTATGCCACTGCCAGTCATACCAACACAAGGAGCAGATTGTAAACACCTTCTACCTGCTGCCCGCAGCACAGTGACAGGTACGTGCACTTGGTCAGAATGGAGTTAACACTATCAGCAGATCTTACTATCTGTCCCCTGAGACTTGTTACATTTTCAGTATTTACACCATGACTTCCGTGCTAGAAGATATGGTGACTTCAGGACACAGCAGCAGCCAGGAGAGGGGGCTCCTGTAGTCACCCCTTTATTACTGCGCCCCTCACCTGTCTGCCAAGACTGGCACACAGCACGTGACGCTCTCAGCTCTATCGGGGTAGAATGGGTTAAACAGAAAAAGCTGCAACAAAGTAACAATTAGAAGGAATGAAATCCCCGGAATGCAGATTATCCCAGAGCCCATGCAAGAGTTAATCTGGGGGTAACATTAGTGCTCTGCGCTGGGTCAGAGGGCTGCGGAGTGACACTGTAACACTGCTCCACCCTCCCCAATGTAAATAGGAAGGGGTCAGGTAGCAGTGAGCTCACACACCTCCTGTGCAGGATCCCAGAGGAGCAGCTTTCCGTGGGATCTAGTGAGAGAGAGAGAATTCTCACATAAGGAAGTATAAAAGCCCCGGGGGCAATTGGTTTAATCTCCTAAATTGAGACAGTGGAGAGACTTGTTATAGGTCGAGGTCCCCACGTGGTTTGTTCTTGTATAAAAGTTTCAGTGTATTGGCCCCGTGCCCTGATTGCAGGGCAAGAAACTCAATAAGACAATCAGGAGCTTCTGTGTACAGCGAGCTGATCCCTGGAGACCCCGGGAGCTGATCCCTTGAGACTCCGGGCTGATCTCAAGATACCCCGGGAGATGATTTTTGGAGACCCCCGGATCTGATCTCTGGAGACCCCGGGAGCTGATCACAGGAGACCCCCGGATCTGATCTCTGGAGACCCCGGGAGCTGATCACAGGAGACCCCCGGATCTGATCTCTGGAGACCCCGGGAGCTGATCACAGGAGACCCCCGGATCTGATCTCTGGAGACCCCGGGAGCTGATCACAGGAGACCCCGGGAGCTGATCACAGGAGACCCCAGGAGTTGATCTCAAGAGACCCCGGGAGCTGATCTCTGGAGATCCCCGGATCTGATCTCTGGAGACCCCGGGAGCTGATCACAGGAGACCCCGGGAGCTGATCTCTAGATACCCCAGGAGCTGATCTCTGGAGACCCCGGGAGCTGATCACAGGAGACCCCAGGAGCTGATCTCTGGAGACCCCGGGAGCTGATCACAAGAGACTTTGAGAGTAGATCACAGGATTCTAAATCTGAGGATATGCAAAGTTGCCCGGACTGGTTGAGACCCCACATGTTGTGGATCTGAGGAGATCAGTGTTGTGGATCTGGGCAGACCACAAGGGCTCTGGATGTGGGGTTGGGATCCTAAGGGCAGGAGGTGGATCTCTGTATAAAGGGAGGTGATCAGCCTGAAGTCCGGGCTCCAGACACCGTGCGCCGCCTCTCAGCTGCCTGCACTGACTCTGTCCCCGGGACATTACTGACACTTGTGAGCGATCGCTAGCTCTGCGGCTCAGGACCATGCCTCGCTCGGTGCAGTTCGCCCTCCTCCTGGCCGGTGCCCTATGTGCAGCCGGCAGCCCCACGCCGGTCTCTGAGCCCAGTGGCTCCCAGGACACCTGCTCGTCTTGCGGGCTCCGGCCCTCGGAGGATATGGGGAATGTGGATCAAGACTTTTTGGAGGCGGTGAAGAGACACATCCTGAACCGGCTGCAGATGAGGGACCGGCCCAATATCACCCATGCAGTGCCCAAGGCGGCTATGGTGACTGCCCTGAGGAAGCTACATGCTGGACGGGTGCGGGAGGATGGCCGGGTGGAGATCCCTAACTTGGACGGACACGGCATGTCCAGCCCGGAGCTGCAGGAGCAGGGCACGTCCGAGATCATCAGCTTTGCAGAAACAGGTGGGTGCTCGACTGCTGGCATCTGGGCATAACATGCATAGGACAGGTGGTCTGGGCACAGCAATCATAGGGCAGGGGGTCTGGGCTCAGCAATCTAGGGGGGGGGGGGGGTCTGGTCACAGCAATCATAGGGCAGGGGAACTGGGCACAGCAGGCACAGAGAATGGGATCTGGGAACAGCAAGCAGTGGAACTGGGCACAGGAAGCATGGGGCAGGGGAACTGGGCATAAGAAACATGGGACAGGGGAACTGGTCACAGCAAGCTGGGGAACTGGGCACACAAAGCACTGGGCAGGGGGTCTGAGCGCAGCTGAACTGGGCACATGAAGCAGGGGAACTGGGCTCAGCAAGCAAGGGGCAGGGCGTCTGTGTACAGCAAGTATTGGACAGGGGGTCTGGGCTCAGCCAGCACGGGACAGGGGAACTGGGCACATCAAGCATGGGGCTGGGGGTCTGGGCTCAGAATGCAAGGGGCAGTGATCTGGGCACAGATAGCATGGGGCAGTGGGTCTGAGCATAGCAAGTATGAGACAGAGTGAGTGGGCACAGCAAGCATGGGGCAGGGATATTGGGCACAGTATACCTGGGACATGGGTAGTGGGCACAGGAAGCATGGGGCAGGGATAGTGGGCACAGTATACCTGGGACATGGGTAGTGGGCACAGTACAGAGGACTGGGCATAGGATGCATATGACAGACGTACTAGAGTAACATGCATGGTACAGTAAGGGCACATGTCATAGTATATTTGGACACAGCATGGATGGCACAGTGGGGACTGGGCATGACATGTATGGTAAAAGGTAAACACTATGCACCTCTGGTTAGCTACTGCAGGTCAGTACACATATAAGGTTAGGAGCTCATGCTGGCACATGTTAAGAAAGCTGTTGTTGAATAATAGCGGGTACACTGGGTGCATTTACTACATCAACGATGCAAAAGATGCCCAGTAGCATGCCCAGAAGTTATTATACATTAGAAGATTTACTAATATAAGGCATAACTGCCCTCAGCATGCACTGTAGATCACTGTGGGTATCTAGGACATGTTACATCATTAATCTTACATAAGGACTGAAAAAAAAGCTGTAATACAACACTGATAAGACTTGTGATGTTTCTATACATGCAGGAATGTCATGTTTACGTCTACACACGTGTTGATATACACATTCCCACGCACGGGTAATTCCAGCAGTCTGTATTACAGGGCACATTGCTAGAATCCACAGGAAAGTTGTTCGAGTCTAGGAAAAGCAGATTAAAATGTCCTCATATACATATGATTATCCCAAATCTACAGCTCGTTTGTTTACCAATCTACCATGTATAGATCTTATTATAGACATGATAATATCTACCTATTTCTCTCTCTCATATCTATCTATATCTTTCTCATTCATATCTAATATCTATCTCATATATATCTGTCTATCTCATATCTATGTATCTATCAATTATCTATCCATCTGTCTATCTATCTCATATCTGTCTATCTAACCCATATCTCCTATCTCTATCTCATATCTCTATCTCATATTTGTCTATCTCCTTCTCATTCATATCTATCTATCTTATATCTATATATTTCCTACCTATGTATCTCATATCTATGTTATCTCATAATATATATATATATATATATATATATATATATATATATATATATATATATATATATATATCTAACTTATATCTATCTCTATCTCATATCTATTTATCTCATATCTATCTATATCTTTCTCATTCCTATCTATCTATCTATCTATCTATCTATCTATCTATCTATCTATCTATCTCATATACATCAGTCTGTCTCTCTATCTCATATTTGTCTCATATCTATCTTTGTTTTGCAAGTTTATAACAACATTTTGAAAGTAAAGTTTTTATATTACATTTTAGTATTATAAGTTATTGTGATAACTTTTTCAGCTTAGACGCCAGGTACTGTATCATCACTTATAATAAAGTCATTAGTGTGTAAGATAACACTTGTCTTTTTTTTGGGGGGGGCTTCCAATTGTTTTGTGGTTCCCAATGGATCAAGCACACCACCCACAATGCAATTGTTTGGTATTTCTTACATGTACGATGTAGAACATTCATTCATTAAATCATTGCCTTGAATTCTCACTCCAAATACTATCTGTTCACACTGCTAATAGCAAACATGCCTCTGAAATTCCCCCGCTGCAGGGCACAATCCGCCTTTTCATTTAGGACAGTGCGATACTGGTGTAATCCGATGGCACTTGGCATTGACTACGGCTCTGTAGCATCTCTCCATGTCTTAAGGGCTAATACTTCATTCATATCTTTGTTAAAACCTTGGCACGTTGACTGTGTTCAGGAGAGGACACTAATGACCAGTGGGAAAAGACTAAGGCAAAATAAACAACTGTAAAATCTGAGTATGTGAGGGGCGAGTATTTAGGTCTTCCAATTACAGGATTGTGGAGACGTGTGATTTTATATTTATAATATATTAGAGAAGGAGAGGGATACATTTTCCTAATATTTCTGACACATGAAATCAGCCTTTTATCTCTTGCTGCTTCACCACAAAATCTCAATGTTGAAGGACTGTATATGTATATAATGTCACTGGTGTTTGTAGTCTTTAGGGTCCTGTCGTACTGACAATTATTCTGTAGTGATTGCTGTAAAATGTATATCCACTAGAAGAGGCCTCACCCCACAGCTGGCATCAGATGAAACTGATTTCAGCCTCATTGATCATATCCTAGAGAAAGTTGTGTAAATGTAGCAAATCATTGCACACGTGAGACCAGTTATTCAGTTTGAATTGTGAGTATGAATCCTGGTGCCGAGCCAAGCACCCGGGTTCCAGTTTAACGCTGTCCAGTTCTACATTATAAGTAGCTTTCAGTTTTGTTTGAAACGGATGAGATTTCCTTACATTTTTTTTTCCTTCAACAGATGATATCACCGCTTCTAGAGTCCGACTAGCATTCACAATTTCAAACGAGGGGAACCAGAACCTGTTTGTCTTCCAGTCCAATTTGTGGCTTTACCTCAAGCTTCCTGAGGTGATGGAGAAGAGCACTAAAAGAAAAATACGAATAAAGGTTCACTTCCAGGATCCGTTAGACCCAGCCAAGATGAACCTGGTAGAGAAAAGAGTTGACATCAGGAGAAGCGGTTGGCATACGTTCCCCTTAACAGAGGCCATACAAGCTCTCTTTGAAACGGTGGATCGAAAGCTCAACCTTGAGGTTCAGTGTGATGGCTGCGAAGAGTGGTCAGTTGTTCCAGTGTATGTGGACCCAGGAGAAGAATCCCACCGCCCCTTTCTAGTGGTCCATGCTAAACTAGCCGACAACAAGCACCGGATTAGAAAAAGGGGTCTTGAATGTGATGGACGCACAAACCTGTGTTGTAGGCAACAGTTTTACATTGACTTTCGACTCATTGGTTGGAACGATTGGATCATAGCTCCGTCGGGCTATTATGGGAATTATTGTGAGGGAAGCTGCCCGGCCTACTTGGCCGGAGTCCCCGGGTCAGCTTCGTCCTTTCACACGGCAGTGGTAAATCAGTACAGGATGAGAGGCTTGAACCCAGGGACAGTGAACTCGTGTTGTATTCCTACCAAACTAAGTACAATGTCTATGCTGTACTTTGACGATGAATACAATATCGTCAAGAGAGATGTGCCCAACATGATTGTTGAAGAATGTGGATGTGCATGATAGGAATGATAGGACAATTCCCAATCTCATTGTGCTTCCGCCAGCGGGATTCAGTGTCGTGGTGATGTTTGAGACCAGTGCCAGTCTGTGGACATATTATAATCTTCACAGGCATCCATAAGACATATCTCATGAGATTGTAAGTAAATATGGGCACTCACCGAGGAAGGAAACATTATGAAGCCAATAGGGTGTAATCTACCTTTCAGGCAAGTTTAACCTTTCATGGGATGAAACAATAGCTCATTCAAGAAAACATTTCGTATGTGACCCACTGGGTGAGCCGACCCCCAGATGTACGGGAGGTGCTGGACCATCTTACAGCACTTGCAGCAGGAATGTATAGTTACATTGTAGCTCGATGGAGGGATGGCCTGGAATGGGCCTATCACAATGAATGAGTTTTATGTAGAGTTCTGCAAGCTTAGAGATACCACAAACATTGACAAACTATCTGAATGTGGTCTACAAGTATCTGTGGAGCCTCGGCACAAGAACGAGGCACCGTGCCACCTTTCTACTGTATGGACTGACGTGACTGTGTTACATTATGCCCAAACTTGCAATTATCCGAGACTTAAAACTGGCATGTAAGGGAGGACAGGAGATACAGAGATATAGATTATTTTTGTAACCCCTTTGATAACACAATGGCCTGCTAAATCATTGTCTTGCAGATTCGTCTTGCACTGAAGGGGTTAAATCACGGGGAGCATCCAGAAGAGGCAGGGGCAGGAGGGTCCAGGAGGGTCCTTTGTGTGGAATGTCAGAGGGTCTTCC
Organism: Mixophyes fleayi; assembly: GCF_038048845.1. Taxonomy (NCBI): domain Eukaryota; kingdom Metazoa; phylum Chordata; class Amphibia; order Anura; family Limnodynastidae; genus Mixophyes; species Mixophyes fleayi. Next base: position 151,261,842 of record NC_134408.1, on the reverse strand, counting down.
ATGCAACACAGCACTTGCAAACTGCTAGGTACTCATTTCACACACTACTTGCACTTCTCACTGCCTTGAAAAATGGTACTCGACAGTGCACTTAAATCCACTTAACCCCTTCCCTGCCACAAAGGACACTTGGTGCAGTAGAGGGGTTCAGCTACTTAGCGTCATTCAAAAACACTAAAACTTTATTACACACTTTTGGTACGATTATATGGAGTTCTATAAGTCCAGCACGTAACAAAATAAAAAAGGCAGAACAGAACTTATAATTCGGGTCTTATGGGAAGGACAGCGGTTCTGTTAGTTATGGGAACAAGGACTTGTTACGGGCCCGACTGCATTACACCAGTGCTGCCCAGCTATGCATTTCAATGACATCACACCAAGCGCCATGGACTTAAGACAAAACGTATTATTTTATTTTCTAATATATATTTTTTTATACTTGAAATAAAATTCATTCGCTTCTCTGGTTTTTCTGAAGCGAAGGATTGATTGTGATGTTTTGCACTGAATAGATGCATGATTAGTCAAAACTGCCATTTGTAAAAGAAAAGAGAACGGATATTTTTATAGCAACTGAATAAATACATTTTCATTGTATTATACATCATTTTGGAACCAAAGAGGCCAACATCATAGAAGTGATTGTGAAGCTTTGAGGCTCATTTAAACTGTAAATACATTTTGGCTGCCTCTCCTATGGGCCTGCGTCCCTTTCTGGGAAACCAATGCATTTTATTTGTTCATTTCAACGTGTTTTTTTTCCCTGTTCAATACGCATACGGAATGTAGAACAAAAAAAAAAAAAGAAAAAAAGATGACTATTGTAGCATAAAATATGTACATTCCTAAATTCAATGTTTGTTTTATTTAATAAAAAGATTCACGTTAGGTTCTGTTACATAATAATAATTTAAAACCAAACTTTTTTTTTTTCACTTAGATATGCTGACAAAGGCATTTTCTTGTGGTGTACAGTTTAAATAAAAGAAAACATTTTAAAACAAAATATTATTGTTATTGCTGACCATTTGTATTCATATCTGAAAAAACTTGCTGATGAGTGGTGGTTTTGCAGAAGTCAAGGGGCTCAGGTGGGCGAACTGGAGAGATTCCTTATACTGTAAGTGCAGCTCCCCTCACTCTCTGGACACATGTAATACAGACAGTCCCGGTGTCCCCTCACTCTCAGGACACATGTAATACAGACAGTCCCGGTGTCCCCTCTCTCTCAGGACACATGTAATACAGACAGTCCCAGTGTCCTCTCACCCTCAGGACACATGTAATACAGACAGTCCCGATGTCCCCTCACTCTCAGCACACGTGTAATACAGACAGTCCCGGTGTCCCCTCACGACACATGTAATACAGACAGTCCCGATGTCCCCTCACTCTCAGCACACGTGTAATACAGACAGTTCCGGTGTCCTCTCACTCTCAGGACACGTAATACAGACAGTCCCGGTGTCCTCTCACTCTCAGGACACATGTAATACAGACAGTCCCGGTGTCCTCTCACTCTCAGGACACATGTAATACAGACAGTTCCGGTGTCCTCTCACTCTCAGGACACGTGTAATACAGACAGTCCCGGTGTCCTCTCACTCTCAGGACACGTGTAATACAGACAGTCCCGGTGTCCTCTCACTCTCAGGACACATGTAATACAGACAGTCCCGGTGTCCTCTCACTCTCAGGACACATGTAATACAGACAGTCCCGTTGTCCTCTCACTCTCAGGACACATGTAATACAGACAGTCCCGGTGTCCCCTCACTCTCAGCACACGAGTAATACAGACAGTCCCACTGTCCGCTCACTCTCAGGACATGTGTAATACACACAGTCCCGATGTCCCCTTACTCTCAGGACACATGTAATACAGACAGTCCCACTGTCCGCTCACTCTCAGGATCCATGTAATACAGACAGTTCCGGTGTCTCCTCACTTTCAGGACACATGTAATACACACAGTCCCGCTGTCCCCTCACTCTCAGGACACATGTAATACAGACAGTCCCGGTGTCCCCTCACTCTCAGGACACATGTAATACAGACAGTCCCGGGGTCCCCTCGCTCTCAGGACACATGTAATACAGAAAGACCTGATGTCCCCTCAATCTCAGGACACATGTAATACAGAAAGACCCGATGTCCCCTCAATCTCAGGACACATGTAATACAGACAGTCCCGGTGTCCCCTCACTCTCAGGACACATGTAATACAGACAGTCCCGGGGTCCCCTCACTCTCAGGACACATGTAATACAGAAAGACCTGATGTCCCCTCAATCTCAGGACACATGAAATACAGAGAGACCTGATGTCCCCTCACTCTCAGGACACATGTAATATAGACAGTCCCGGTGTCCCTCACTTTCAGGACACATGTAATACAGACAGTCCCGGTGTCCCCTCACTCTCAGGACACATGTAATATAGACAGTCCCGGTGTCCCCTCACTCTCAGGACACATGTAATACAGACAGTCCCGGTGTCCCCTCACTCTCAGGACACATGTAATACAGACAGTCCCGGTGTCCCCTCACTCTCAGGACACATGTAATACAGACAGTCCCGATGTCCCCTCACTCTCAGAACACGTGTAATACATACAGTACCAGTGTCCCCTCACTCTCAGCACACGTGTAATACAGACAGTCCCAGTGTCCTCTCACCCTCAGGACACATGTAATACAGACAGTCCCGATGTCCCCTCACTCTCAGGACACATGTAATACAGACAGTCCCGGTGTCCCCTCACTCTCAGGACACATATAATACAGACAGTCCCGATGTCCCCTCACTCTCAGCACACGTGTAATACAGACAGTCCCGTTGTCCTCTCACTCTCAGGACACATGTAATACAGACAGTCCCGGTGTCCTCTCACTCTCAGGACACATGTAATACAGACAGTACCGGTGTCCTCTCACTCTCAGGACACATGTAATACAGACAGTCCTGGTGTCCTCACTCTCAGGACACATGTAATACAGACAGTCCCGTTGTCCTCTCACTTTCAGGACACATGTAATGCAGACAGTCCCGTTGTCCTCTCACTCTCAGGACACATGTAATACAGACAGTCCCGGTGTCCCCTCACTCTCAGGACACGTGTAATACAGACAGTCCCACTGTCCGCTCACTCTCAGGATCCATGTAATACAGACAGTCCCGGTGTCTCCTCACTTTCAGGACACATGTAATACACACAGTCCCGCTGTCCCCTCACTCTCAGAACACGTGTAATACAGACAGTCCTGGTGTCCCCTCAATCTCAGGACACATGTAATACAGACAGTCCCAGTGTCCCCTCACTCTCAGGACACATGTAATACAGACAGTCCCGATGTCCCCTCACTCTCAGAACACGTGTAATACATACAGTACCAGTGTCCCCTCACTCTCAGCACACGTGTAATACAGACAGTCCCAGTGTCCTCTCACCCTCAGGACACATGTAATACAGACAGTCCCGATGTCCCCTCACTCTCAGGACACATGTAATACAGACAGTCCCGGTGTCCCCTCACTCTCAGGACACATATAATACAGACAGTCCCGATGTCCCCTCACTCTCAGCACACGTGTAATACAGACAGTCCCGTTGTCCTCTCACTCTCAGGACACATGTAATACAGACAGTCCCGGTGTCCTCTCACTCTCAGGACACATGTAATACAGACAGTACCGGTGTCCTCTCACTCTCAGGACACATGTAATACAGACAGTCCTGGTGTCCTCACTCTCAGGACACATGTAATACAGACAGTCCCGTTGTCCTCTCACTCTCAGGACACATGTAATGCAGACAGTCCCGTTGTCCTCTCACTCTCAGGACACATGTAATACAGACAGTCCCGGTGTCCCCTCACTCTCAGGACACGTGTAATACAGACAGTCCCACTGTCCGCTCACTCTCAGGATCCATGTAATACAGACAGTCCCGGTGTCTCCTCACTTTCAGGACACATGTAATACACACAGTCCCGCTGTCCCCTCACTCTCAGAACACGTGTAATACAGACAGTCCTGGTGTCCCCTCAATCTCAGGACACATGTAATACAGACAGTCCCAGTGTCCCCTCACTCTCAGGACATGTGTAATACACACAGTCCCGATGTCCCCTTACTCTCAGGACACATGTAATACAGACAGTCCCACTGTCCGCTCACTCTCAGGATCCATGTAATATAGACAGTCCTGGTGTCCCCTCACTCTCAGGACACATGTAATACAGACAGTCCCAGTGTCCCCTCACTCTCAGGACACATGTAATACAGACAGTCCCAGTGTCCCCTCACTCTCAGGACACATGTAATACACACAGTCCCGCTGTCCCCTCACTCTCAGGACACGTGTAATACAGACAGTCCTGGTGTCCCCTCACTCTCAGGACACATGTAATACAGACAGTCCCAGTGTCCCCTCAATCTCAGGACACGTGTAATACACACAGTCCCGATGTCCCCTTACTCTCAGGACACATGTAATACAGACAGTCCCAGTGTATCCTCACTCTCAGGACACATGTAATACAGAAAGACCTGATGTCCCCTCACTCTCAGGACACATGTAATACAGACAGTCCCACTGTCCGCTCACTCTCAGGATCCATGTAATATAGACAGTCCCGGTGTCTCCTCACTTTCAGGACACATGTAATACACACAGTCCCGCTGTCCCCTCACTCTCAGGATACGTGTAATACAGACAGTCCTGGTGTCCCCTCACTCTCAGGACACATGTAATACAGACAGTCCCGATGTCCTCACTCTCAGGACACATGTAATACAGACAGGCCCAGTGTCCCCTCACTCTCAGGACATGTGTAATACACACAGTCCCGATGTCCCCTTACTCTCAGGACACATGTAATACAGACAGTCCCATTGTCCGCTCACTCTTAGGATTCATGTAATACAGACAGTCCCGGTGTCTCCTCACTCTCAGGATCCATGTAATACAGACAGTCCCGGTGTCTCCTCACTTTCAGGACACATGTAATACACACAGTCCCGCTGTCCCCTCACTCTCAGAACACGTGTAATACAGACAGTCCTGGTGTCCCCTCACTCTCAGGACACATGTAATACAAACAGTCCCAGTGTCCCCTCACTCTCAGGACATGTGTAATACACACAATCCCGATGTCCCCTTACTCTCAGGACACATGTAATACAGACAGTCCCACTGTCCGCTCACTCTCAGGATCCATGTAATATAGACAGTCCCGGTGTCCCTCACTTTCAGGACACATGTAATACAGACAGTCCCGGTGTCCCCTCACTCTCAGGACACATGTAATACAGACAGTCACGGTGTCCCCTCACTCTCAGGACACATGTAATACAGACAGTCCCGGTGTCCCCTCACTCTCAGGACACATGTAATACAGAAAGACCTGATGTCCCCTCAATCTTAGGACACGTGTACTACACACAGTCCCACTGTCCCCTCACTCTCAGGACACATGTAATATAGACAGTCCCGGTGTCTCCTCACTTTCAGGACACATGTAATACAGAAAGACCTGATGTCCCCTCAATCTTAGGACACGTGTACTACACACAGTCCCACTGTCCCCTCACTCTCAGGACACATGTAATATAGACAGTCCCGGTGTCTCCTCACTTTCAGGACACATGTAATACAGACAGACCTGATGTCCCCTCACTCTCAGGACACATGTAATACAGACAGACCTGATGTCCCCTCACTCTCAGGACACATGTAATACAGACAGACCTGATGTCCCCTCACTCTCAGGACACATGTAATGCAGACAGACCTGATGTCCTTCACGCTCCTGAGTCATTTAAGCCATAGATTAAGCATAAAGTGGGCCGAAAGGCAGCTTCATAAGGCAGTTGCTGGGAGTGTGATATCCCAATTCACATCATCACGGCCCTTCCTACCCATGATGTGATTACATAATTGCACAGCTGGGGGCGGAGCCATGATGTATAATGCATCATCTGATCCCTCCCCATGTAGCCTATTGACGCGTATCCTGTCATCCAGTCCATGTCCCTCCTTACAAGAAGGAGAAGTGGGACACAGGAGGATGGTCTACTCTCCTGGGAGAATTCCCCAAAATGTAGGCAAGTATGGGCTTAAGGGAACATTGTCTTAGGAGAACAAAAATAAAACATTTGATAAAAGGGTGATTCTAAATTGGTTGGAAGTTGGACTTGTGCCGTTTACACTTTAGCAGACTGCGCCGCTTTAGATTGTTCTACACCTAGACATACTTCTGGATTGTGCAGGCTTCTCCGATGAGCGGAGAGTAGGCCTGTGCCAGGCAGGATCCACGTACAGTATCCTGGGTGCACTCTCCCTGTGCTCTGGTGCAAAACCAATGAATTATGAGGTGCGCACATAATGTGCTTTACTAAGGTTGATTTTCTTGCACTATATAGATATTAGCTGATTGGCAGCTTTGCAGGTAGTGTAGCTTTTGCACCTTGGAGCACTGTTCGTATTTCATGGAGAGTGAGACATTTATGAAATGTTTATAGTTCAGAGAAAAAAATATTGATTTCCAAAAATCATTTACTTTTCCATTCAACTGAACACGGTGACAATGACCAAACCTCGCTGTAATGTTAAAAAATGCTTTATTTCCGGAAAGAAGAATTTTTTTAATTCATTAGTGTTTACATTCTTTTAAATAAAAAAAAAAGAAAGTTTATTAATGTAAGTTAAAAAACATAAGGTATATTATATACTATATATTTTTTACAAGTGTCTGTAATTTTATTTTTTCAAATACTTTATTTAAATTTTTTGAGGGTGGAATTGGAAGCCTAAATCTGGCTTTTCAGTTCCATTGTGCAAGTCGGCTCTCATCTGCGCACAGCGACGGCCTGGGAACCAGTACGTTTTATCGCTCTGGGTCAGTATCGCCAGGGCAGCTGCGAAACACAAACCAGACCCCGTGATATTGTTTCAGAAATTTAGCTAAAAGGTAGGTTTGATTTAAAAAAAAAAAAAAAAAAAAAAAAAAGACCCTTTTCCCTTCGGTGAGGCGACTAATTTAAAAGACCCCAATATGTCTGACCTTACACTAACCTGTCAATCACCACCAAACCCACAGGCTTTTCCAAATATAGTGTTTCCTTTAAATGTATGAAAACCTTTACATATAGATTTAGAAAATTAATTTTACCCCTATGGGAAAAAAGGATATTAACCCATAAGACAAAAATATAAAGTAGTTTGATACAAGCAATGAGAGGGGTGCAGAATCCGACCTCCCCCGCCACCTATCCCTTCTACGTACATCACTTAATACGTTATAACCTGCAGCACTGAACACAAACATGTTGTATCTATGATGCCATAGATCTACAAGACATAGGATGCTGGAAGACTCAGTACTTTGTATATAAATAATATACACACAGGGATGGGACTGTACTTGGGATTTAAGATTTTTCAAATAAGGGTTTGTCTGAAAATCAAACCTAAAGACTAAAATCTGCTACATTTAAATATTGCCCCTATGCACCTGACAATGTCCCAATTTTACCACCCTAAATCATTTATTTGGTTGGTCAATTCAACATGATGTAATCCCTAGGCATTCCCCTCCTCATGACATTGTTTACCAGAGCTCCTCACAGTGCCTGTAGGAAAACACCATTTACCAAAACTGGGTATATGTTTGTTACATGCTTAGCTAAACATGAGTTAATCTGCACACAAGCCCTATATCTCTGGTTGTTTAGTGTTGGCAATGAGTAAGACCGGCCTGCTTGCGTTCTCAGACTAGATGGGGTACTGCTTGCTAAGTGGTGAACGACGCATGGGTGAGCCGGGTGAGCGGGCTGAGCCTTACTAGCCAGATCTTTTGTGTGACAGGAGTATTTCAATGAGATAAAGGGTGTTTTCCAGTGCTAAGATCCTGGACAGAGTTGGACATAAGTGTAAAATAAACCTTTCACAGTTGCGCACAAGATAGACTTATACAAGCATTAGGGTGTGCTCCATGTGACCGATATAGACCTGGACGCAGAGATATCCTACCCACGGTGTAAGGTATGAACTGATAATGAGGAGGATCAGCTGAGGTGCGTCCGATCAGCCACCATAGGTACCGGCTCACCGCTCCCGCTCCTTATGCCAATGAGGATACTATTTCTCTGTACTTTTTACTCAACCTGATCTGATTGCAGCAAGTGACATGAGGGGAACAATGGCTCCATTCTGACACAGGTGACCTCACGCTGCCCCGACAGGTCCTGTTCCCAGCCCCACCTGACTCACCGAAGATCTTCCTGGAGCCTTAAACAGGGAAGACTTTACCCAGGGAATACAGGTTTATATATCTCTCTTAAAGTGAACCTGTCTTCTTATTGCTACGTTTCTAATCTGTTTCTTTCCCTTTCTGTTTTGCATTTTCTGCCTAATGTCAGAGGCTCAAGTATACAAATGAGAGGAAGGTACAACAGCATTCTAGTACTGACACTAACAATACATCCTCCATACAAAGTACATATTATCCATTAAGCAACATAGGAAACCACCTATGGTACAAAACAACATAGCCAGCATTTGGTGTGGTGTCACTTTTGCTCTCCCATCGAATGTGGAATTAGCAGTCCTGGTCAGTCTGCAGGCGCAGGTTCCTTATATCTGATTTACACAGTCAAAACAATTAATGAGGGGGAAATTGGCCATTGCTTCATGGATACAACCTTACTAACTTAGAGTAGATTTACTCACAATAACCCCGGGGTGGCTCATAAAACTCCAAGGCAAGATGCAAAATGAACATCATCATCATCATCTATTTATATAGCGCCACTAATTCAGAGAACTCACTCACATCAGTCCCTGCCCCATTGGAGGTAAGTCTAAATTCCCTAACATACACACACACACAGACAGAGACTAGGGTCAATATGATAGCAGCCAATTAACCTACTAGTATGGTTTTGGAGTGTGTGAAGAAACTGTGTGTATTACACATGTCCTAAGAGTGAGGGGACACCGGGACTGTCTGTATTACATGTGTCCTGAGACTGAGGGGACACCAGGAATGTCTGCATTACATGTGTCCTGAGAGTGAGGGGACACCGGGACTGTCTGTATTACATGTGTCCTGAGACTGAGGGGACACCAGGAATGTCTGCATTACATGTGTCCTGAGAGTGAGGGGACATCGGGACTGTCTGTATTACACGTGTCCTGAGAGTGAGGGGACATCGGGACTGTCTGTATTACATGTGTCCTGAGAGTGAGGGGACACCAGGACTGTCTGTATTACATGTGTCCTGAGAGTGAGGGGACATCGGGACTGTCTGTATTACACGTGTCCTGAGAGTGAGGGGACATCGGGACTGTCTGTATTACACGTGTCCTGAGAGTGAGGGGACATCGGGACTGTCTGTATTACATGTGTCCTGAGAGTGAGGGGACACCAGGACTGTCTGTATTACATGTGTCCTGAGAGTGAGGGGACATTGGGAGTCTGTATTACATGTGTCCTGAGAGTGAGGGGACATCGGGACTGTCTGTATTACATGTGTCCCGAGAGTGAGGGGACACCAGGACTGTCTGCATTACATGTGACCTGAGACTGAGGGGACACCAGGAATGTCTGCATTACATGTGTCCTGAGAGTGAGGGGACACCGGGACTGTCTGTATTACATGTGTCCTGAGAGTGAGGGGACACCGGAACTGTCTGTATTACACGTGTCCTGAGAGTGAGGGGCCACCAGGACTGTCTGTATTACATGTGTGCTGAGAGTGAGGACATCGGGACTGTCTGTATTACATGTGTCCTGAGAGTGAGGGGACATCGGGACTGTCTGTATTACATGTGTCCTGAGAGTGAGAGGACACAGGGACTGTCTGTATTACATGTGTCCTGAGAGTGAGGGGACACCGGGACTGTCTGTATTACATGTGTCCTGAGAGTGAGGAGACACGGGACTGTGTGTATTACATGTGTCCTGAGAGTGAGGAGACACGGGACTGTGTGTATTACATGTGTCCTGAGAGTGAGGAGACACGGGACTGTGTGTATTACATGTGTCCTGAGAGTGAGGAGACACGGGACTGTGTGTATTACATGTGTCCTGAGAGTGAGGAGACACGGGACTGTGTGTATTACATGTGTCCTGAGAGTGAGGGGACACCGGGACTGTGTGTATTACATGTGTCCATTGCTTAGTGTGCGCCTAGAAATATGATTCTCCACTGAAGTAGAACATGACGGCTTAAAATAGGTCCTGATAAATGTATAGGACAAGATCCTACCTCTGCCAGTCATGAGCTGGTGCAAAATTCATATCCTTTTGCAGAGTGAAAATAGCCGCGCTCCCTCCATACCTTCACTCCAGTCAGCTCCTCTCCTCTGATGGTGCCAACTTCTGCTCATCCACAAATGCTGCCATCTTTCTCTGCTCACCTAAACACATTACACCATGTTATATATTATATATCTTTTCATTTCCACAGAACAGTACACAATTTACATCTATACAAAGTGCATGTCAATCTTTTTTGGATTTAAGTAACATTTTTCTTCCTGAATAGTCGTTTCACCTGTCATCCCAGCATATTTGACAGATTATTTACTCTTTGCACATTAATTTAATTTTCTAGCTACTTGAATGACAATTAAGTAAAACAAAATCTCTAGTATTATTAACAGCAATAATGCAAAATATTGCAAATAGCTGCAAATGTGACTAATGCTATATTATTTCCCTAATCCTTGCAAATAACCAGGTATATTGCAATATTTGGTTACCCCATCCAGGATACAGACTCTGAGGAATTGCACCTGTATTTGTGTCAGATGGGAACAGGGGGAGGGGGTAGACTTTGGGAGAGACACAGAGAAATACATGTGGTAGGGAGACGTCCTGGGTGGGGACAGAGTAAATACATCTTGTCCAGTTGTTCCATAATCAACGTTTGTTCATATGGTCATTAGTGAGGAAAGAAGTTCCTGTCATAACCTATTTGCAGGAACTATAAGAACTGCAGGCGTTTAGGAAGTAAGGGGTAACAAAGATGTTGTTTTTGTTTTTTAAATGCAAAACAATATGTTAAAGTTTACATGCACATAAAAGTCACAATATAAACTGATCTGAAATTGAACAGATACCGGTAATTTCTTGAACTACATACAGTGCAGTTAAGCCATGTACTTTATAAATCTACTACACGTTAGCAGAGTCTGGCAAAATATCCAACATTTCCTCCAAAACTGGGCTGAGCGATACAGCCAATATAGTAAAGAGCCCCTTATATCAGAGACACGTCGAGAGGGTGGGGTGTGCTTGCTGACCACACTATGACCATTACCCCATGACTATCACACCCCATTCACATATGGGCATAATGTGCCTGCAGGTCCTATGAGAAATAAGGAGGATAATTCAATGTCATTGCAACGTTAAGACTCTGAACTACTTTAAAGTGCAGCAGGTATTTGCGGTGGCCAGCACTCCATGTGGGGGCATTAAAAGCACATTATGTCACTAATTCAGTGGCATAGGCACCCCTAACCATTGTCACCCTAAGCAACTGCCTAATGGTAGCATCGCCCTCTGGTTAGGACACTGCTGGTGTAGTTAGAGGAAGGTTGGGTTACTCATTGGGCCACCTGAAGCCATATCCTGTTTACTAAATATTGCAATATCCCTGTTTATTTGCACGGATATTCATGTGGGCACAAACTGTTTTGCACACTTAAGTTGCAGAACCTGCATGGTTGGAGAATGTGGCTTCTTTTGATGGGGGGAAGAAAAGGGTTTTGTGAGGGCTATGGTCATGTGACAAATGAAGTAGACATAAGCATACCTCTCAACTGTCCCAATTTCCTGGGACATTGCGATTCACGAGCTGCAAAAAAGGTGGGCTTAAGAAAAAGTTGGTGGGGTTTTACCTAAATTGGTGAATCTGTGCGCAGAGTTTGAGCAGAATTGAGGGTGGTGCCTATTTTGTTCCTGGTTTCGTGATTCTAAATGTTGGGTGGTATGCCTGCACCAATGTTCCCCCAGTCTCGTGATGAATATAAGATGTAAATGAGGCTAGAACGAGAGGTATTTTAGGAAAACAAGTGAAAAGTTTAAATGAATGAAAGGGGTGATCCTGAAAGTGACAGACTGAACTTTATAGTGATATTTTGTGATTGATTTCCTGTGGGCGTTTTCCTAGGAATGTGTATTTGGGCCAATAGAAGATGTGCATGTGTTGCACATTCATAAATAATCTTTACAGTCATTTCTTTCTGAATTAACTTCACAATTAATTTGGATACTCTCTCTTTTTTAATCTAAACTTTTTTTATTGAAGAAAACCAAGAAAAAATAATTAAACAATACATATACAGTTCAACAGTACAAAATTAAGAGGGTATACAAACAAAACTGCAGAAATATATGTTCTCAAACATACAAAAAGAGCAATTAAAAGTCAATATACAATATGATTCATTAAGGCCAAAAAAAGAGTAAATTTTCTTCTGGGCAAATCATGTTACAACGCAAGTGCAAAGTAGCTTTTTATTTTGCACATAAGGGAAATACTAGCTGCTTTTCCATGTACAGTCATGGCCAAAAGTTTTGAGAATGACACAAGTATTATTTTTTACAATGTCTGCTGCTTCAGTTTTTATGATGGTAATTTGCATATACTCCATAAATGTCATGAAGAGTGATCAGATGAATTGCAATTAATTTCAAAGTCCCTCTTTGTCATGACAATGAACTTTATCCCAAAAACAACATTTACACTGCATTTCAGCCCTGCCACAAAAAGACCCGTTGACATCAGGTCAGTGATTCTCTCGTTAAGACAGGTGAGAGTGTTGATGAGGACAAGGCTGGAGATCACTCTGTCATGCTGACTGAGTTGGAATAACAGACTGGAAGCTTTAAAAGGAGGGTGGTGCTTGAAATCATTGTTCTTCCTGTGTTAACCATGGTTATCTGCAAGGAAACACGTGCAGTCATCATTGCTTTGCACAAAATGGACTTCACAGGCAAGGATATTGCTGCTAGCAAGATTGCACCTAAAGCAACCATTTATTGGATCATCAAGAACTTCAAGGAGAGAGGTTCAATAGTTGTGAGGAAGGCTTCAGGGCGCCCAAGAACGTCCAGCAAGTGCCAGTACAGTCTCCTAAAGTTGATTTAGCTGCAGGATCGGGAACCACTAGAGCAGAGCTTGCTCAGGAATGGCAGCAGGCAGGTGTGAATGCATCTGCAAGCACATTGAGGCGAAAACTTTTGGAGGATGGCCTGGTGTCAAGAAGGCCAGCAAAGAAGCCACTTCTTTCCAGGAAAAAAAATCAGGGACAGACTGATATTCTGCAAAAGGTACAGGGATTGGACTGCTGTGGACTGGGGTAAAGTCATTTTCTCTGATGAATCCCTTTTCAGATTGTTTGGGGCATTTGGAAAAACGCTTGTCTGGAGAAGGAAAGGTGAGTGTTACCATCAGTCCTGTGTCATCCCAACAGTAAAGCAGTCTGAGACCATCCATGTGTGGGGTTGATTCTCAGCAAAGGGAGTGGGCTCACTCACAATTTTGCCTAAGAACACAGCCATGAATAAAGAATGGTACCAAAACATCCTCCAGAAGCAACTTCTCCCAACCATCCAAGAACAGTTTGGTGATGAACAATGCCTTCTCCAGCATGATGGAGCACCTTGTCATAAGGCAAAAGTGATAAGTGGCTCGGGGATCAAAACATTGAAATTTTGGGACCTTGGCCAGAAAACTCCCCAGACCTTAATCCCATTGAGAACTTGTGGTCAATCCTCAAGAGGCGGTGGACAAAAAACCCCCCACAAATTCTGACAAACTCCAAGCATTGATTAGACAAGAATGGGCGGTCATCAGTCAGTATGTGGCCCAGAAGTTGATTGACAGCTACCAGGGCGAACTGCAGAGGTCTTCAAAAAGAAGAGTCAACACTGCAAATATTGACTCTTTGCCTAAACTTAATGTAATTGTCAATAAAAGCCTTTGACACTTATGAAATGCTTATAATTTTACTTCGGTATACCATAACAGCAAACTTTGTGAAAACCAATACTTGTCATTCTCAAAACTTGTGGCCATGACTGTACACACAAATACTTGATAGCTTTATTTTTATACTGAAATTTAACATTGATCTAGGACATGCCCTACCCCAACTATACATCTGTCCCCACATTTTACATTTACCTCCCCCTCCAATGCAAAATGGTTTTGCAAAGGTGCAAAGTTACTTGCTTTTCTCTCCTTAATGAATCGGGCCCATGGTGAAACTCACTATAATGTTCTAGCAGAATAAGTGTAACTTGCAAAATTATGAGAAATACTGGGGGTATATTTAATAAACTAGAAGTTTGAAAAAGTGTAGATTTTGCAACCAATCAGATTCTAGTTATCATTGATTTAGTACATTCTACAAAATAACAACTAGAATCTGAATGGTTGCTATAGGCAACTTCTCTACTTTTTTAAACCTGCGGTTTATAAAATATACCCCTGGTGTTTGATTTTATGAGCTAGTTATCACTTGTGGCTAACGGGCATATTTAAGAAAGCACGATAGTGCACTATCGTGCACTTACCGTGGAAATCAGGTCCCGATGTGTCCTCCGCAAACTTATTAAAGGTGCATCGCAGCAGATATCATGGATATTTGCTGCTTTGCACTCCTCTTCGTTTTTGCGAGCAGTCAGCATTCAACAGTATGGTGACTGCTCTGGCCGCAATCTAACAAGTCCCAAAAAACATTTTTTTCGGAAACTTGTCTGAAGCTGGCGTACATTATCATGATTGAAAGTTTTCAGTGCTGACAGCTCTGCTCCGAAGAGCAGAGCTGGACAGCGCATGTGTGGTGGGATCACATGATCCCTCCCTGTCACTCACCGCTCGCTCTGCAACTGAAAAGGACCAGGAGGACATCGCGTTCCGAAGAGGCGGGGTAAGTGTAAATTTTTTTTATCACAGAAACAGCAGTTTATCTGCTGTTTCTGTGATCGGTTTTTCATAAATTTGAGAAATAGATCAATCCTTATCCATGCAATAAGGATTGATAACTATATTTCAGTTTTGCCGATGCTTGATAAATGTGCCCCTAAATCTTTCTACAGCTTTCTAAATATGAGATGTCCCGCGAAATATTAACATTTATATCTTTGAATGACTTAATATAAGTTTGATTACAAGATTACAGCTTGATTAATTTGTATTCGCTTATTATCAAAGAGGTTTGGGATGCTATAGGTTTGTTTCAAGGTTACACTTTAAGCAGATTTATATGGGTGCAAAAGCAGTGAGCCAGTGAGTCAGGAAGCACCTCGTTGGTCACATGATAATAGAGTAAAGAGAGCTGTCAAGGTTTTATACTATGAACATTCCAAAGTATCTCTGTTGTTTACATCCTATGTCATGTGACTGTGGTTGCCATGGTACTTAGGTAACAAACAAGAGATCATTGATAGCAGCTGTAATCAAAACCCTGAGATAAAAAAAATCATTGTCTTCTCACTGGTAACCAGAGTGACTTATGTAAAAAAAAAGCACACCTCATTTTTCAAAGGGCTTGCACCTTTAAATGAGTCCTTAAGTTGTATCTAAATTTCTCAGTCGCCACTATGGGCGTGAAAAAACCCAAACTAATCTTGCTGCGTCACATTAATAGACACAAATGCAAATGATACATTCTTTTTTTTACTGCAGCGTGATTATAACAATAATGTATAGATATGAAATGTGACCCCCTGAACCTTTCAATATTTTTCAATAAACTGAGAAGTCAACATGTAACTGTGAATGTCCCCTGTATAATCTACGAGCACCGCAGCTCTGGGAGAGGAAGCTGCAGATCCTGTTCACAAGCTTTGTTACAAGTTGTTACCTTTAGGTCCTTGTCATGGGAAAAGTAATCTGCCTGTGGGCTGTCACGTTATAGGGCTGGGGATACATTGAAGCTGATTATATCTGCGACACACAACACTCGCACAAATCATCCACAAGGGCTGTGGTCAGTCACACACTCAGCAAGTGATGCTAGGATAAAGGTGTTTTCATGTCAATCTGATACTTCGGAAACCCCATGAATAGCAGCGTATGCTGAATTCACACTAAGGAGGAAAGCCTGCAGGAATATTACTCATCATCTATTATATTTTAAGGGTTGTTTAATAGATCCAGCGATTGTTTAACATCAATATTGCTCTGGTAACTCCTCACGCAGCTCACACCTGGTGCTATTGTTTGCAACACACGGCATTTGTACAGCGGCATAAGACCTGGTGCACGAGCGGAAGAATAACATTAACGCCAGAGGAAATAATTGTAGCATCGCTTAGCACTGGACCTTCCAGTTATGGAGCATATTTATTATATACTACTTTTTTGCCGCAATCATTTTCATTCCTTATCACAATGGTCGTGAGCATTTGTTAAATATATTCTGCTGGGACAGCAGTCACCATAACCGGCTGGGATTTTAATAAAAAATGTGATTGATAAATAAGCCCCAAGAAGCGGTGAGGGATCTGAATATTCCTTTACCGCAATGCTCTCCCCATACGCTTCAAAGGCTAATGTCATCTTCAGATGGTGTGAGCCATCGGGCACGAGTTCTGAACATGTTTGATTTTTGGAACTTGTTAAATGGTGCAAAATAGCAGTCCTGATAAAAACCTATGGGGGTTGCTTTTGCATTCAAAGTGACAGGGAAAGTCCTGTCATAAAATAAGGGGATAACTTACTATACAGCTTTCTCCCGAAAACTGCTGTTTTAGGGGGATTACAATGACGAATGTCTTTGATAAATATTCCCAGGGCCGTCTTTCCCATTGGGCACAATGGGCAGGTGCCCGGGGGCCCTGCAGCCCAGGGGGGCCCGTCAGAGGCAGCAAAAAAAAAAAAAAAAACCTGGAAAAAAAAACAAAAACAATACTTACCTTGCGGTCAGCTGGCGATCCGGCTCCCTCCCTGGTCTCCTCTTCCGTACGGCGCTCACAGTGCATGTCGGGCGTGACGTCATCACGCCCGCCCGACATCCATTGCGGAGCGCGGTGGAGGAGGAGACCATGGAGGGAGCCAGATCGCCAGCGTCTTTTTTTTTTTTTACAGGTTTTTGGGGTTTTTTTGCTGCCTCCGACAGGCCCCCCTGGGCTGCAGGGCCCACATATATAATCATTTATTTTTTTTGTATATATAGGGGCCCCGGTGCACTGCTGTGCCCGGGGGCCCAAGATGGTCTTAAGAGGGCCCTGAATATTTCCCCTATTTATCAGATATTTACGTCATATCTATCTATCTATCTCATATCTATTTATCTATCTCATATCTATCTATCTATCTATCTATCTCATATCTATCTATCTCATATCTATCTATCTCATATTTATCTATCTATAATATAAATTGTCAGCAAATCATGCAAAGATCTCTGGCAGGGACAAGTTGTTTTGGGTTGGGGGATGTTCAGATAATTTGAAAAGTCATTAAGCGGATTTCATCACTCATTTGATATAGTCCAGTCCCTGCCCCCCCTGTTTGTACATCTGCCAGCTGCCTGAAGGGCCATAACCTGTCCGTATGGGGTGCTTTCTGGAGAAGCAGATACGCAGCGTGGATTGGAATGCAGCAATAGTGTTACATACAGGCTGCTACAATGTATTAAGTCTCTGGTCATTGAATGTGAACACAAGAACATTTCTCTCTTTTGTCAACAAGTGTTAACAGAACTGGCTGATGTGGTGTCATATTTCTCCCAGATTATTAGTCAGGATGTTGTGCTGTCTCCATTAAGAATGAGAAACATGATAGGTTCAGTTTTGGAATTAACCTGCTATTAAAGTGAAACTATAATTCTACATATAGTATGTATTAAAACTGACTGGAAATGTACTGTTAATTGTAAATATCGTCAGCTGTTTTAATCGATTACCATATATAACAGTTGATTAAGTTAAATAAATCTGAATGTTAGTAATCTCCTCACTAGATGTGGGTGCACCAAACAAATCCTGGTGAACATTTTTTTTCAAGAGGAAATAAGACTGAGCATCCGTGGTCTAAGAGAACCAGGGATTGTACAATACTCGTCACAATGGGTTTATTGCACTTGGTTACGATGTTACATTTTTGTATTTAAGATAATGCTCTTCAATAAATACTAACTATAGAGCTCAGGGGAATAAGAACAGACAGTGAGAATGGCATCTAAAATACAGTATAACAGATCCTGTGCTGGATAGTTACACAATATTACAAAATAGAGACAATTCCAGGCGCAAAACATGTTTAAGAACAAATCTTTAAAATTTAGGACTGTCGCTATAAATTAGGGGTAGTCTGTAACTATAATAATAAAGGCAAACAAAGGTTTGTAAATGCATAATGCGGACTTCGCCTTAGCCACAAAGGGTTCAACTATATTGATGTGAGGACTTCTGTGATTGGCTGATCCAGGTAAATACAAAGTATGTGGGCACTGGTCAGTGAACATTGCGAATGGACTGTATCATACATGCGTGCCTTGGTTCATCAGTGCACACATACTGAGCGTAATGTGTGCTTGTTTTAAAACGCACGGAATTCGGGCATATGCCCAAATTCAGGAGCGGATCTGAATATACATGTGCTGATGAATTCGGGTGTAGGTCTGCTCAGCTGTACTACACAACACACACCAGGAGACGTCCAACACCTATGTGCAATATAAATTTGCAAAAGAGCGCACAGAAAAGTTAAATATTCAATTAATTCCACCTGTTAATAATATAGGCAATAATGATAAAACAGATGTAAAAGAAGTGTTGCTTTTTTTTAAAATAATTATTTTTCTCCATGAAATACATTTATTAGGATGTTGTTAATGTCTATTGTACATAAAATGTATTTTGATTACAAACACATGTTCTAGCATGGTTACACATCCGTCATCACTGGTACTCAGCACTTAGACTAGCCCTGTAGCTGGTAGCAGAAAAACAAGGAACTTTGGGATGCCCAAAGCTTGAATTGGACGCGGTTGTGTACGCTCGAGTTAGCTGCGCCCTTACTGTACATTCCCTGCCGTTTCCTCCACATACCGTGGGTTGTAGTAAGTGTCCTTTAAGTATGACCATGAATTGGACATTGCTGCGTTTAGCTGTGTATGGTGCAGTTCTGGTTTAGAGTTAGAAGCAACCCCAGGCTGAAATTTGCACATAAAAAAACAATACTGTAAAAGAAAGGCGCACAGAGAAAATAAAGCTGAATTTTCCTGCAGCAAATACTGGGCAGTTTTTACTCTGCAAATAAGTTATGAGCTAGAAGGTAAACTGTATCTTCCTACTGTGCTTACTCCTAAGTTGAGGATGGGTGCAGTTTTGCAGATCATGGGGTAAATGTATCAATATGCGGGTTCTTCAACACCCGAGTGTTCAGCCTCTTCCGCGATTAAATTTCAAGCGGCGCTGACTTCCCTTTACAATGCAGCGCCGCTTGAAATTTAATCGCGGAAGAGGCTGAACACGCGGGTGTTGAAGAACCCGCATATTGATACATTTACCCCATGACTATTATTGTGGCATACTTGATCCGGATACATCTATTCTCTAGATTGAAGGTTGGGTATGTAAGTGAGCAGAAGAATATTTGCACTTACACAAATTGAGATCATGTGGAACACATAGATTATTGCAATTCCCCAAATGACATTTGTTCACCCTTTTGCTGGCAGTTGAATGTTCTTGAACTTGTAAATCTCTCGTTAATAACAGCAATCCTAGTTCACGTTTGTACAGGAAAGTGTCCGCCTGCTCTGGGAGTCATTGTCACGGGGTAGTAGCATTTGTCAAGATCCTGCAGAGCAACTCAGTGTTATGTCTACAGGCTACCAAGATAAACTTTTAGAATAATAGGTAATGAGGTGGTCACCTTTAGCAGCTGCCCTTCCAGTAGAGCTGAGTATGCGCACAGGTACTTGATTGCCCCAAGTTATTAAGCTCAGCGTAGTAAAGGTTTATCTATGGTGGCCGTAGCGCAGCTGGAACAGGAGGCAGGAGCCACGAGGATGGAACGGGTGGTCAGCTGTAGGCCGGGATCAGGGGTCTGAAGAAGGCAAAGTAGTCAGGAAAACAGGCTAATCGATCCGGGTCACAAGCAAAACAGCAAATTCCAAAGTTAAGGCAGAGGTCAGGGCTACAGGCAAACAGACAAGGTCCAATGCCAGGCAAGGGTCACAACGAGGAGTCAATCAGAAGTAAGGAAACAATGCGCAGGTCAGCAACAACACAGGTAGAGAACGCTATAACCGGCATGGAGGCTAAGTTCCCCCCTGTCTAAAATACATAAACTGCCCAATCAGAATTGAGGAGGTGCTGGAGATCTAATCAGCCACCTGAGTCTGTAAATACCAGATTAATCTAATCTGTACCTGCAGAGGGCTGCGTCAGATACCGGGACACGGTGCTGTCAGCGGTAGTGTCCTGGCCGTCGCCATGGTGACAGGCGGGACCTGAAAACTGGAAGTGACATCCCGGCTGTTGCCATGGTAGCCGGGATAGCGCTGCGGCTCGCAAAACTTAGATGATTTCTATGTTACGTGAGTCATAATGGGCAGGACTGGATTTATCATTATTGCCACCCACGCCCAGATTTATTTTGCCACAACTGAAAACAGTTAACCTCCCCTTGCTGGTCCACCCACTTAAAAAGATGGAAGTGTAGAGATATCTAACACTGACCGACCCAACATTCTAAAATCAATACATTGAGATAAAAATAGCCCCTGAACCACATAGACCTGCCCACAGTCCAATCAAACCCAATATCAGTGTATACCAAAGTTACAATCACCCAGCTTCCAATACAAGGCAACAACACTAGGTGACAGCAGGATGGTAATCTGTGAAGGCCACCATGCTTCCTTAATAGTCATTCAGGCCAGAGTCAGGAGGTTGCTCACAGCCCAAGACCAACGCCTTGTAGGACAAGACACATGAGGCCTGACTCATGTTCGGACATAATTAGGTTTGTGAGCTGTGACTTGCTCATACTCAGAAACGGACCTTGCAACAATGAACGCAATTACATGCAATTCATGTCTGAATGCAAATGACCCTTACGACTGCTTATGTCTTGAAGGGCGGGCCGGGGGAGGGAAGCGGCGGATGAACGTAGGCCGTGTACAGTAAGGGCGTGTCGAGGGTGTGCTGGTGCAGATGCGGCCAAATCAAGTCCTGTGTATCTTGTAAGTACGTTTGGTTTCAGCCGTACCATTTGCAGCAGCTACAGGGCAGGTGTAAGTGTCGATGGATAGTGATGACTGGCACGGCGTAGTCTTTGTAACTACACATATGCGTGCTTCTAGCTAGCAGAGAACATGTGTATGCAAGTAACAATGACTATATAAATGCATGTACAATACGCTTTAAAAGCATCTTGTCTTGATTCATTAAGGCCCTAAATGTATCAAATCCTGTTACATAAAATACATTTATCAGGATGTTATTAATCTCTAAAGCGCATAAAATGCATTTTTACAGTTGTTATTGATTGTAAACGCAAGTTCTAGTCACCCCTATCAGTCAGCACTTACACCTGAGCTGTAGCTGGAGCAAGTGTTACGACTGAAAATCACGTATCTTAGAGACACCCAAAGCTTGAAACAGACACTGCTGCATGCGATGGAGCCTGGCGCGGCCTTACTGTACACTGACTAGGTGCATACGCCCTTACTGTACACTGACTACATGCATACGCCCTTACTGTACACTGACTACGTGCATACGCCCTTACTGTACACTGACTAGGTGCATACGCCCTTACTGTACACTGACTACATGCATACGCCCTTACTGTACACTGACTACGTGTATACGCCCTTACTGTACACTGACTACGTGCATACGCCCTAACTGTACACTGACTAGGTGCATACGCCCTTACTGTACACTGACTAGGTGCATACGCCCTTACTGTACACTGACTAGGTGCATACGCCCTTACTGTACACTGACTACGTGCATACGCCCTTACTGTACACTGACTACGTGCATACGCCCTTACTGTACACTGACTAGGTGCATACGCCCTTACTGTACACTGACTACGTGCATACGCCTTTACTGTACACTGACAACATGCATACGCCCTTACTGTACACTGACTACGTGCATACGCCCTTACTGTACACTGACTAGGTGCATACGCCCTTACTGTACACTGACTAGGTGTATACGCCCTTACAGTACACTGACTACATGCATACGCCCTTACTGTACACTGACTACGTGCATACGCCCTTACTGTACACTGACTACATGCATACGCCCTTACTGTACACTGACTAGGTGCATACGCCCTTACTGTACACTGACTAGGTGTATACGCCCTTACAGTACACTGACTACATGCATACGCCCTTACTGTACACTGACTAGGTGCATACGCCCTTACTGTACACCGACTACGTGCATACGCCAAGTCCCCTCTCTGTTCCGCCCATGAAATCGTAAGTGTCATTTGTGTTTAAAAACAAATTTAATATTCTTGCGTTCACTGGTGTATGGTTCGTTTGTGCAGAGTGATTTTACGCAAAAAACAGCATGTAATGGCATTTATGTTTTTAATGAATCAGGTCCTTAATGTAAAAAAATAGATATATTTTTAAAATCCATATTTGTATTAATAACTATGCTTTTAAGAGTTGCTCATTTATTTTATCATTTACATTTCCTGATGTGACCTTGTGTGTATACTGCAGTCTGTTGTGTGTCTACATATGATAAATATTGTTTAGGCAGAGAGTACTTATGTCCAGAGTCAAATACATCTTGCGATACATTTGGATTTGAATGCAGTGGGAACAACGTACAAGTATTGTGCTCTTTTTATAGAATGCAAATTGCGTGCAAGATGTGTCCGCGCATGAATCATTCCCGTAATACCTTGGACAGCAGACCCAGATACTACCTGTCCTGTACAGCACATGTGCAGTACTATGGCGTTCCTTCTCACAGCACAGACATCACTGCACACTCTCCAGGCCGTCGCGCTCAGTCCACACACGCACAATAGCTTTGAATTGCCCAAAGACATACTGCCAGTATGGACCCTAGTCTGCGTCTGTGTGTCTGCCCATGTGGTAAGGAACTTAGGGTGCAAGCTCCTATGGGGCAGGGACTGATATGTGATATTCTCTGTACAGCGCGGCATAATATGGTGGTGCTATACAAAAAAACAATAATAATAATAATAGGTATATTGCATACTTGCCAACTTTTAGTACCTCCTCTCTGGGAGATTCTTGAGAGGTCAGGTGGCAAATAAGGGAGAGGGTGATACTGCGATTAAAGGCATTGACCAGCGGGGTTGTGTCTGGATTATGCAAAATGCTTCATTAAGCCCCACCTCCTCTGCCCGGGATCGAGGAGTCCCACATTCGAGAAAGTAGGTATTTGTGGTCTAATGCAGACTACAATATGAAAGCAAATGTCTGATTGGTTGATTTGGTTTAAGTATAGATTTGCACCTCTGAGTATTCCTCATAGACCTAGCGGCAGGTTGTGTGCTATATATCATCATCATTTATTTATATAGCGCCACTAATTCCGCAGCGCTGTACAGAGAACTCGCTCACATCAGTCCCTGCCCAAATGGTGCTTACTGTCTAAATACGTTAACACACACACACACACACACAGACAGACTAGGGTCACTTTAATAGCAGCTAATTAACCTACCAGCATTTTTTGGAGTGTGGGAGGAAACCGGAGCACCCGGAGGAAACCCGCGCAAACACGGGGAGATCATACAAACTCCACACAGATAAGGCCGTGGTCAGGGTGGACGTATGAACCTATTCTGACTCGTCCCTGAAGTGCTGTATGAACGCACATTATTACACACTACCAAGCCTTTATGACTTTGCTGATTTACATTATATACGTCACCGTCCTCAATATAAACCTCCTTTATCATTGTTACTTTATAACCACTGTGGCTGTAATTATCTCAGGGATGAGGAACTAGAACACACTATGAGCTCTACGTACATTATAGTAACAACTTCCTCTATAACATTTCCTTATACAGACACACCAATGTAACAGCTGAACGGCTAAATAGAAACATTACCTTTCTGTTATTAAGGCACAATCACATACAGTAATGTCTCTGATGGTAGTTAAAGTACATAGTACCTCACATAACTGTGTATAGGCAAATACTTCTATTTAAGATTATGATCCAGCAGCAACGTAGAAAACACTGATTTGAATCATCGCAAATAGAAAATTGGGCATTTTTCATTTAGTCCCATAAGGTTATTGCTCACTAACTTGCTGCCTGATACAGCTGCCTCATTACACCGCTGTATGTCAGTCTTGTGGGTGTTACACCGCTGTATGTCAGTCTTGTGGGTGTTACACCGCTGTATGTCAGTCTTGTGGGTGTTACACCGCTGTATGTCAGTCTTGTGGGTGTTACACATCTGTATGTCAGTCTTGTGGGTGTTACACCGCTGTATGTCAGTCTTATGGGTGTTACACCGCTGTATGTCAGTCTTGTGGGTGTTACACCGCTGTATGTCAGTCTTGTGGGTGTTACACCGCTGTATGTCAGTCTTGTGGGTGTTACACCGCTGTATGTCAGTCTTGTGGCTGTTACACCGCTGTATGTCAGTCTTGTGGCTGTTACACCGCTGAATGTCAGTCTTGTGGTTGTTACACCGCTGTATGTCAGTCTTATGGGTGTTACACCGCTGTATGTCAGTCTTGTGGGTGTTACACCGCTGTATGTCAGTCTTGTGGGTGTTACACATCTGTATGTCAGTCTTGTGGGTGTTACACCGCTGTATGTCAGTCTTGTGGGTGTTACACCGCTGTATGTCAGTCTTGTGGGTCTTACACAGCTGTATGTCAGTCTTGTGGGTGTTACACCGCTGTATGTCAGTCTTGTGGCTGTTACACCGCTGTATGTCAGTCTTGTGGGTGTTACACAGCTGTATGTCAGTCTTGTGGGTGTTACACCGCTGTATGTCAGTCTTGTGGCTGTTACACCGCTGTATGTCAGGCTTGTGTCTGTTACACCGCTGAATGTCAGTCTTGTGGCTGTTACACCTCTGTATGTCAGTCTTGTGGGTGTTACACCGCTGTATGTCAGTCTTGTGGCTGTTACACCGCTGTATGTCAGTCTTGTGGCTGTTACACCGCTGTATGTCAGTCTTGTGGCTGTTACACCGCTGTATGTCAGTCTTGTGGCTGTTACACCGCTGTATGTCAGTCTTGTGGCTGTTACACCGCTGTATGTCAGTCTTGTGGGTGTTACACCGCTGTATGTCAGTCTTGTGGGTGTTACACCGCTGTATGTCAGTCTTGTGGGTGTTACACCGCTGTATGTCAGTCTTGTGGGTGTTACACCTCTGTATGTCAGTCTTGTGGCTGTTACACCGCTGTATGTCAGTCTTGTGGCTGTTACACCGCTGTATGTCAGTCTTGTGGCTGTTACACCGCTGTATGTCAGTCTTGTGGGTGTTACACCTCTGTATGTCAGTCTTGTGGTTGTTACACCGCTGTATGTCAGATAAGACAAGAAAACCCCAATTCTGGTGGTAGATGTTAAACCACAAGAAGCTTTTAGACAACCAATTTGTTGGACAGGCAGCATGACAAACTTATGCAATTAAAGTACTTAACACTATTATAATACATTAAAATATGCTTACATTGTGGGCAATGTCTGAGAACAGGTTGCTTATATATATTTGTGTGCCTCTGGGCACTTTATATATTTCTAGATAAGTAAATTTGCCATAAAAATCATGTAGCTCCAGCTATGACGTCTTTACGGTTCAACTGTCACAAGAAGATCCTGCTGAGAGCCGAACTTCCTGTCTGTGCATGCTCAGTAGAATGATGCTGACGACTGGAGGCTGTCCCAATTCCTGTCTTCACTAGATCACTGGGTACACCCCAATCAAGCTGGGAGACAGAGTGTAGCGCTTCATATTAACATTATCTACATAACCTATGTAACATTGTACCCTATCATCTCTCTGTGACATTTCTGCAGTCACAGAATATATCCCTTGATGTATCTAAAGCCACTTCTCTAGTTACCCCTGGCTGCCAGTGAACTGAACTAAGCTTCAGCCTCTGCCTTGTGATTGGCTCACTGTCCCAGTTTATAAAAAAGATGAGGCGATGGGTACTGCGAGGGAGATACTGT
Source organism: Mixophyes fleayi (assembly GCF_038048845.1). NCBI lineage: Eukaryota > Metazoa > Chordata > Amphibia > Anura > Limnodynastidae > Mixophyes > Mixophyes fleayi. The sequence continues at coordinate 151,235,633 of NC_134408.1, read as the reverse complement.
AACTCCAGAAACAGTTTCAGCAATGTAAGTAGTAATGTATAATGTTACTTAGGCTAGGCAGGCAATTCATATACAGTTATTATGAAGTTGACTATAAGGGGTTAAAGATTATTGGAGTAGAGGGCTATTAGACTTAAAGACTAAAACCAAAAAATCCTGAACCTCATTTCCTAAACACACTGGATGCCCCGTAATACACCTTAATTGTGCAGCCAGATTCGTCATGAGGCACATATTTTGCAGAACAGTTTTGACAATTTTGCTCAAATCTAGTTGTAGATGAGTTTTACATTGTGCAAAGTGCGTCTAGAAATACGGTTCCCCATCACCAAGGTGCTAAATGCGCCCCACTAAAATATAGAAGGAAACCTAATCTCTGGCAGCAGGCGGCAGAATGAAATATTGCTGTGCCCAGTACATGTGTAGAAGAGAAATATCAATGGTGTTTGTTTTGAGAAGATGGGCTCTGCCATGCTAATAAAGTCCCTGACGTGTTCCGCATTGTTCTCATGTACCAGGCTAGGGATAAGTATTTTCTTTCACATACCTGTGCCCGTGAGGCCGGCCAATATCATCATCATCATCATCATCATCATGCCTGTGGATGAACTTCTTACATAACTTGCAACCCCTTGGGACACTGCTCTTTGCTGGGTACCTTTTCCAATACCAACAGGAATATAACCTGGCACGCCGTAAGAACACCAATGCCCTTAAAGCCGCTGGTTTATCCTACTGCAGTCTGCTTTCCATCCACACAGTCAATTTCGATACCAAAAACGTCATAGTCAAACTTGCACGATCAGGAACCAGAACTGTCCTTTGCTATTTATCCCACATGAGCCTCCTTTGTCTTCTGGTTCTAAAAAAAGGTTTTGCTTTTGTGAAGCACAGGTACTATTTTAGCACCAGTTTGGAGTAACTGTGTGCCTGGTGTTTTTCTATACTATTATACTTGCTGAGATGCTGAGGAACTGTAATAGCGACAGCAATGATAACTCATGGGGCTGAGTTGAGATAAGATGTTCTAGACAACCACCTCTAGAACATCTGACCTCATCTCAACTCAGCCCCATGAACTGAGATGAGATTAGATCTTCTAGACAACCCTCTCCTGGATGTAACGACTCCTCAGCACCACTTTGTAATTTCTCACTTCACAAACTATAATATATTTTATATTTATGAGAAGATGATTATGTGGGAGGTAGGACACAAGAGCTGATCAAACCTGCGACATTATTATTATTATCTTTCACTTATAAGGCGCCACAAAGGGTCCGCAGCGCCGTACATTACATATACAGAAATCAGAGAACCAAGAAACAACATGATACAAAAATATATACAAGCACTGGTGACAGGGTAAAGCAAATCAGATTATTTCTTGGACAGATAGTGAAAGGGATGGTAGAAATCAGCGAGAAGAAGGCCAAAGCTTAAGAAAACAGGGAAAACAGAGGTAGCGAAGCAGGCCAAGCAGTACAGGCCAAGAGGTACAGAGGATGATGGAATAGTAGAAGGAGCACACAAGGAAAGAGAGCCCTGCTCATGAGAGACATCACTAACTGCCATCCGTATGTCATCCTTGCCCTGGTAATTCCAACCTCATCCAGAGGCTAATGTCAAGGTCATCCCATCTGTATCCTGGACGGAACCTCTTCCTTAGTCTGAAGTATTTGTCATAACGTAATCAACCATGACCCTGAAGTTCCATGTAAGCCGGTAGAACAGCAAACAATGGAAACACTGGAATAAGTGAGAGCTCTCACCTTAATAAGCCTACAGCACATATACATATACAGCACAGTACATGTGTCTGATAAAGCTGAGACATATTTAATTAATTTCTCCTCGCACCCCCATTACATTGCAGTGAAGTTGCCACCGGAACGGTTGCGACGGCACTCCACATCTAATTCAATATGCCCTATAATATTTTAATGTCACCGCCGCACATATAAATGTAAATTAACATGACACAATAAGTGTCCAATGGCCCTACCACTTCCAGATGTGTAAAAATCAAGTTGTCTTGTGGCTCAAAACCAGGAATGTCTCCAAAATCACTTTCTACCCCATTCATTGGGATATCCCATTCCACAAAAACAAAATCTCATGTCTGCATTTAGGTGCGGCATCTGCAGCGTTGTGAGGCGACTCCTCACTCGCCAGGAACTGCCCGAATCTACTCAACGCATCCCATTAGAAGGAGCAGAATGTAACCTGAACAGCCCCTGAAATGACCACACCAGTCACATCCAGTCCATGCTCAGCCTGATTCATTACTGAGCGCAATGTGAGTTTGATTTAAAACCCATGTAAATCGGATATATGTATGCCCGAATTTAACAAGGAAAGGATCTAAGGGTACATGCAGTGATGATGTCTAGACAGGACACTGCAGGATACGTCCAATAGGTATATGGAATATAAACTCACATAGGAACGCAAAGAAAAATATATATATTCATTAATGATAAAACATTAAAAAAAAGAAATAAAGAGCTTTTTTTCTTCCATGAAATACATTTATTAGGATGTAATTAATGTGTGCTGTACATGAAATACAGTTTTACAGTTGCTTCTCATTGCAAACACATGTTACAGCATGCATACACAGCGTCATCACCAGCACTCTGCACTTAGACTAGTCCCGTAGCTGGAGCAAGAGATACGGCTGAAAAACAATAACAGAGATGCCCAGAGCTTGAATAGGACGCTGCTACCTGCGCTCAAGCTTGGCACGCCGGTACTGTACACTGACTATGGGCAAACACACCGTTCCCCTCCCTGATGTCGTAGTCTGTGGTGTCCTTTGCGCTCGAAGCTGAATTGAACGTGGCTCCGTTCTGTGGTGTATTGCCAGGTTCTGGGCATGCACAGAGTAATTGTGCGGATTATATACACAAAATCGCTGTTTACGTGCCCTAATGAATCAGGCCCTATGAGAGGAAGACGGCGGCTCCCAGATGTTGCCGGTTTCTTAGTTCGTCGCCCCGTACATTGTATTCCAGACATGTGTCAATCACTTGGCTTCGTTAGATATAATTTATGAAAGTTATTGTTGCACTTTGCTCCTGTGTTGCTCTATCTGCAGCCAACACAAATGTTTATTCAGTATTACAGAGAATTCAATTGTTCATAGAATGTCACTTACTACCCCCTCCCAAAAAGAAAAAAAAAAATAGGCAAATTGTTTGAGAATTGATTTTGGTGACTTCATTGTGTTACTTGTTATGCAATCCAAACAGTGAAGGTCATAGAATTTTTTTTATAGCCAGTACTATGTGCTATGTCAATAACGCAGAAGTGATGTCACCTCTCAGTATAACATGGGAAGAAGCCTACAGCTCAATGTACAATCTTCATTAACTGTTCTGTGTCTGGGAGATTAAGAGGCTGAGGTTAGTTTGCACAGTGTATCTTGCGTGAAATCATTCTCTCCATGCTCAGAAAATAGGCGCATGCATCTGCTCCTATGCGTACTTGTGTGATCCCGACATTTAACTCCCCTGGTTGCCAGGAGAGGCGGAACACGGGATAGAACCCGCGTACACTAAATGTGTTCACACAGATGCAGCTCATTCAGACCTGCAGAAACACGCATCTACTCCTTAGGAGGCGCATGTTTTGCACCTGCTACATGATGACTTGTCATAAACAAGGCGCATAGACTGCGGAGGCATCTCAAGATACGTACAGCTCTCCGGGTGTAAATACGCTCATGTTTCATGCACTTTGTTATAGAGTAAGTTACTCCCGTTTTGCTTCCAGCTCTGCAGGTCTGTCCATCATGAGGAGTAAGAGCGCGGTCGTCTCACAATTGACGCCATCTTGCCTGCTCCTTTGTCAAGCTCCGGGTTACACTGATATATAGTCTAAAGGAATTTGGGTGTGTTGCAGATTTAGTCATGAAGTGCAGGACCTGGAGACCTGAATGTTGGGGTCTACTTCAGGTTATTGCTATTTTGATTTAAAAGTTAAGACTCCCCTTTAAATTGCTTTACATCTCTTCCTTTCCCTCAACGCATTTCTCAATCCATCTGCCAGGTGTCTTTAATAAACATATTATTCATGCAGTGCAGGATATCTTTATTTGCACCTAGTGGATCTGATTCATCAAGGAATGTATTCTGAGCACGACCCGCATGTAATATTATACGCATGCATTTAGGCTTTGCGCACTCCTGGATCTCAAGATACGTCTGCTTTTGAAATCAGGGTCAGGTCTGCTCTGCTACACAGACGCTGCAGGATGCGTCCAATCGCTATGTGGATTATAAATTCGCAAAACAACGCACGCACAGGAAAAAAACAAGGGTACTGTTGGGTCCAGATGAAGGTTATTATTCAGGTTGCTCATCACTAGTGCAGATGCCACTTGTTGTATTCATCTGGTCAAGCACACGACCACATGTAATATAGACGTCATCACACAGTTCTGTTGGTCCATATCTCTCATTCATATTTCCTCACCTGACTTTATCATAAAATATTACTTTTTTCACCCTCTTTTTGTGATAACTCGTGAAACTCTCGGGACATTGTGGCTGCCTGTATTTCATATGATAAATATACGTAGCACATGTACTTTAGTGCATGTATGAAGCTTTTTGGTGCCCAGCAGTGCCCTGTGAAATCAGGAACGTCCTGAAATATACACCCCAACCCGCAAGGGCAATTTGCATTCATTCAAAAAGGTTCAATTGCGACCATATACAAAGAGGTAACTGTCTTAAGATCTGGTCAGTAGCACAAGCCAGGTACACGTCATAGACACTTATGTACCACTTACGCCCATGTTTTTATCTATTTGTTATATTTGCTATACATTCAGTCGCAATTAGACCTCTCTAAAGCATAAGAAACAACTCCCCATCTTGTGTACGAAATAGAAAACGTTCTGCTTAAACATTATATATGTCTGAGTGACAAAGAAAGCTGCAATCAGAGCAAGCGGAGCATATTGCTGAAGACCATCATTCGTTATTTGTACCTGCCCCTGACCACCTGCAAATAATCCCGCTTTCTGAAGTGCACATGCATTGTGGCCCCGACTGAGTCTGTTCGCGACTGCGTGAACGTGCTCTAACTGTACTTGGCCTATCCAGACGCAAGCAAGCCAAAGTGGCAGAATAATACAAATCTCCATGGGCACATATGCAGACTGGCATAGTAGTACCCTAACGTATATCTGTGAGGTCCTTTTACTTCCACCCTCACGTACTACAAGTCATAATGGTAATGTTTCTATGTTGGGAAATGAGCCGGCGGGAGGTTTAAACTAGTTTTTCCCATCCCATGATGCTGTTTTGACCCATGACTTAAGTACCCTCGTAGTCCAGCCACAGAGCTCTTCAGAAAAACAGGAGTGGAACATAGTTTCCAGAACTAGTTTTATCTCCCTCTCCTATGGGGCAGTATGTAAGGAAATTTACATGAGAAATGTCCTGCTGCAAAAGCCATTTCGTCCTCATTGTTTCGGAAAAGCAGCTGTCATTTGTGCTACATGAAGCCTTGGTCGTTGTACGATGCTAATTTTTCAAGGGACAATTTTTCTACAATGAGCTCTCCCGCTTCTAACAGAAAACTCTTTATGGCTATATCTCCAGGGAGTTCCACTGCCTGACAAATGGAACAAAGGCTTATTGCTGTAACCGAGCAGGCCAGTGTCCATAATATGGCATGGAAGTGCAGAGGACACAGCTTCCAATCTGCACATAGTTAACACCTGGTAGAATGCCTTCTGGAAATTAATCAAGATATCAATCAATTTCTGACAATGACGTTGCTACAAATAGAACTGCTCTTGATTCTGCTACTAATAGAATATTACATTTCAATAATGACCTCACTGATTGCCTGCATTAAGTGTTAGGGTGTACGTTTACATCCAGGGCCCCATTGCAATGAAGAAATCTACATTAGTGGCAGAGCGACCAAAAACAGGAAGTAACCCACAGAGGAGACAAGTCAAACATCCAGACTGGCCACTGGTGCTGATTTGAAAGGACAAGTTTGTTTTTGGTTTACAAAAAGAAACAAACATTTTTATTTTTTTTTACTCTAGAAGCAAAATTAAAATCCATTTGGGAATAGGCAAATCCAAAACACAATATTACTTGGAGGAGATAAGATAAACAGATGCACTCGGATAGAGGCACAGGATTAGAGAGAAGATATAATTGGACTTGTAAAGGTGTGAGGTCATGATGTTCATGATCTGATGAGGAGAGGATTATTCTGCCAAGGTTAAGAAGATAATAAATTGCAAACCTTGTCTGAAATGTAAGATAACTTAAATGTAAGAACAAACTGTAAGATACAGATTAGACCATGATAATAGGTCTGGTTCCTAAAACAATACTAGAAAATAATATTTTTTTATTAGGTTTCAGAATTTGCTGCATCTTTCTGTGATGGAAACAGACAATTCCTTAGCTTTACTATTTTAAGTATATTTAATTATTATGAGAGAGGGAGGAAAGGTTTCTCAGTGGGGTGTGTGTTTCAATAATCGATAAATTATCTGGCTCTCTAATCCAGGTTTGGTGGCCTGCCTGTAACAAATGACAGAAAAGAGATACGACATCCATTATATGACATAAAAAGTGTCGGGATGGCTGAGGCTGTAACAATGGTCAACTGACATAGACGTGTCTCTACTTTGCAACTAGTAATGGATCCACCTCCAATAACACCAGTAATGATGTAAGGACACAATAAATGGCTGTGTGGCATATACTGGCTGGCGGATCTTAGGACCCAGCGGCAATATTGTTAAACAACATTTTTATTCAGAATTCCCAAACTTTTATCATTGAGCTTTTGGAAACTGATTCAGTATTTGGTATTTATTGAATATTGAAATATTTGATCATCACTGGAGGACAGGAAGACAAAGGACAAAGATAGTGTCTTTGTAAATACATACATGAAAATCATGGAGTATGGTGGAAAGTTGGCAAGAGGATACAGAGAATGTGTACTGGGTAGTAAACAAGATGACAACATTCATGGATCTAGTAGTAGAACTGAGGACAAGGAGGACATTTACTAAATGGAGGCAATAAAGACACAGGAGACATGTATAGGTAGGATTGCATCGAGTACATGAATGGGAAGGTGGGACTACAGCCTTTGACAACATGTACTGGTAGGTGAAAATAAGGAAAATGAAAAACATGTACTGGGTGGCGGAAATAAGTAGATGGGGAACATGTATTGGGTGGTTGAAATAAATATGTACTGGGTAGTGGAACTAAGGAGATGGAGAATATGTACTGGGTGGTGAAAATAAGGAGAATGAAGAACATGTACTGGGTGGTGGAACTAAGTAGATGGGGAACATGTATTGTGTGGTGGAAATAAGTAGTTGGACAACATGTACTGGGAGGTGGAATTAAGCACAAGGACATGTATTGGGTTGTAGAACTAAGTAGATGGGGAACATGTATAGGGTGGTTGAAATGAATAGATGTTAAATATGTACTGGGTGGTGGAACTAAGGAGATGGAGAAAATGTACTGGGTGGTGAAAATAAGTAGATGGACAACATCTATTGGGTGGCAGAAATGATTAGATGGACAACATGTACTGGATGGTGGAAATGAATAGATGTTAAACATGTACTGAGTGATGGAGCTAAGTAAAAGGAGAACATGTACTGAGTGGTGGAAATAAGAAGATGGAGAACATGTACTGGGTGATAAAAATACATATATATTTTTTTCTTGATTTTACTAAGTTACAACTTATCAGAAGAAGCCATTTGGGTCCTTTCAGTCGGTTAATTCCTGCTCGTGGCGCCATCCTGGTTTCTTTAAAGAAAAATTACTTTTATCTTATATGGAATTTGAACAGGTTGAAATGAATGAAGTTTCTGTTTATCTTTATTTTCTTTATCTAATAACCCATTGAAGGAGAAAATGTAGATAAGTTCAATAGATAATTAAGGTCAATTTACATTCGCGAGTAAATAATTACAGGAGAAAAAAGTTTATTATATAAATGTCAGATTAGTATTCATAGTAAACATCTTGGGGTAGTTCTGGGGAGGTGAAAAGGACAACTCTAAGAGCGGCTCTCTGAGATGCCTGTGTCAAGTCACCCGTAGAGTCATTTCTCAATAAGCAGGTAAATTTCTCAACTAGAACAACATAAAAGACCCTGATATTGCCACTTATTTTGGAAGCAACACATTCATCCACCAAGAGGTCCCAGCTAATCTGGACATCAATGCTTTGAAGTCAAAGCTTTTAGTAACAGTTTAACCTTGTTGGCTGCGGTTTCAAAACAAAAAAAAAAAAAACAGTCACACGGGTATTACAGAATTATTTGATGCCATCAATGCAAAATCTTGAGTTGTCGTTACACATGTACCTTACTACGTTGGTTGCTTTTTCTCTGCAAAGCAGCCAATGTATTAAGAGGTGAGTCCAGGTTTGTGCAGTTTTTATTCCATGAAAACTATTAAAATCCCAGTTGCTTTGATGTTGAAAATAATTTAGGGTAAATGAGGGACTATGTAGCACCTTCTATTTTAGATTGAATTCCTATGTGTCAACCTGACTCCTTTAGTGAGCTTCTGCTTTTTCTGCTTATTTTTCAACAGCAACCTTCATGTAATCACAATGTAGAAAGGAGTCGGGTTGTTAAGTGTGGGGGTAGGATTCCATTTCCAATAAATATCTGTTAATGTGCTGTGATCACTCTTTATTTATGAAGGGACAGAACATCTTGTGACCCTTTGTGACCCATTACAATAAGGAATATTGTATTGTGAATGGCAATTGGAATAAATCTGATCTTTCAAATAAAAACAAATTAATCTCTACCGTACTGTGCCCATATATGTCATTCAAAGTGGTCATGTGTTTTGGAATCTATTGGCTTTTGCTTTTTGGTTGTTGCATCTGTTACCATATCTATCTGCAAACAAAAATATGTCTGAAAAGATGTCTAAAAATAAATGTATCAAAGCCCAAATGTGAACACAGTCTAAGGTGTAGGAACTACAAACACACGTATTCGGGATTGTGCATTTTCAGGGTTCTGTTAGAACCTCAACTGGGGAGAGAGGAAGTAAATGATTGACAGCTGCTTCTCACAAATCACTGAGCATTCAGCCATGGAGTTTGGTCATTTTAAATGATTTTGCAAAACTTTATAGAGATAGGATCATGTACTGTGGAACGGCCACACTGAGGAAATTCATTACCTAACTTTGCATTCGATATGAGAAATTGTAGCAGTGTCATGGTGCCTAGGATAATTGGGTCCTGATCTGCCAAGTTTGACGCTACTCCTTCAGAGGCGCGGAGTCTAACAGAGTGGATGGTCTTCTCCACAGACCCTCGCTAGAAGGTTTGGATTTGGCTGCCTCCACTACGCAAGTTGCGGCCCTCGTCGAGAGTACTTGGCGAGACTAGCAGGGAAGGGGCAAAGGAGAAGATCACGAGAGATTCAACAACCAGCGGTTGCTGGATTAATACCTTGAACATGGTAAATGATGTGATGGCCTGTGGATGGCAGGGACGTCACCACTGGGATGGTGACAGGTGCAACAGTCTGCAGACTGTAGGGTAGTTACCACTGGAATGGCGGGGAATGAGCAATAGTCTGCGGACTGCAGGTTAGTTACCACTGGAACGATGGAGGATGAGCAATGGTCTGCAGATGGCAGAATAGTTAGCACTGGAATGGTGGAGGATGAACAATAGTCTACGGCCTGCAGAATAGTTACCACTTTAATGGTGGAAGATGAACAATAGTCTACGGTCGGTGAAGCTGCTACCACTGGAATGGTGACAAGCGGAATGGTCTACGGACTGTGATGCTGATAACATGAAAATGGCACAGGAGCAGTAGTCTGCGGACTGTGATGCTGATCGTACTGACATGTGCAATAGTCTGCGGCTGCAGGGAGAGAGCACAAAACATGTCCAATTTCCTAACAGGGCAGTAACCTAAAGGACAGGTACCAAGGAACTGGAGGAGGTGCTTTAAATAGTGGGAGACCAGACAGGGGTTCAATAGGAGATTGCCATAGGAATTAAAGCAGACAGCGGCCTAATAGACCATTGTTATTTTTTTCCCCCCAAATATTTCACCATTATCTATGTTTTATCGGTAAAGGAACATTGGGGCTGCCTTTATTTTAAAGTGACATATAGTAACATTACCGGGGGGGCAAATACGATATTTTTTGAGTGTGTATTTATGTGCATTGGTGCTTATTTAGAATTGGACACTGAATGAAAGCATGGAAAGAAGAACACAATACATTATAATAATAAAGATGAAGCCACAATATCAAAGAAATCTGTACAATAAAAGTGAGAGAAGTCCTCCTGCCAGTTACTTACTTATGATGTACAATCTTTATACACTCACATACCCCGTTAATTGGGGATAGATAGTGTGGAACAATATCTATTTGGTTATGTGGGGGTCTGAGGAAGACAAAGACAATTTCTTTTAGACTCCATCTCTTTCATTCTTCATCATAATTATTTTATTTTATTTTTTAGGGCATTTTTAATCTACAGCGGAATTAGTAGCGTTATATAAATAGCTGCTGATGATAATGATGATGATCTACAGACACGTGGCACAGCTATGGGCACAGGGCTCGCTCCCAGCTTCACCAATCTGTACATGGGAACCTTTGAAGAACGCTATGTGTGGGGTGGCAGTTAAGGGGCGAGCTTCATGCTCTATGGGCGTACATTGAAGATTAATTTATTGCTTTGGATGGAGATCTTGACTTTAAGGATTATTAAGGTGTAAAATGAATTTGTTAATAAAGTCTTATATTCACTCACTCCCAGAGCACAACTACACTGATTTTTTTGGGATATCACCATCACTATCATAGACAATAAAATCTGCACTTACACATATAAGAAAAGTGTAGATGAAAATAATTATCTTAATGCTAAAAGTATAAATGTCCTTGGCTCAATAATATTCCCAACGGACAGCTGCAACATTTGAAAAGAAATTGCTCTGATCAGGCCAAAGCCAGAGAGCTGGTCTTAAATTTCCAGGGAAAATGGTACCCAGATGAACTATTAGAGACTGTACAGAGAAGTAGGCGGTCCCAACAAGGAGTCCCTCTTGGAAAATAAAATAAATAATGAAATGTTGGAAATATATAATCAAGATAGAACCCTGTCCTTTATTTCTTAGCTTAATAGTAGTTTTTATATTATTAAACAAATTATAAAAAATCACTATCCCATTTTGAAAATTCAATATTCAATACTGAGAAGAGCACTTCTGTAACAACCAACCTTTATTTTTAAAAAAATCAAAAAAACTTACCAGATTTGTTAGTATCCAGCTTCTTTGATAGACAATAAGAGATAAGCCTTTAGATTGGAATCCTTCTTGGCCTAGTGGTAAACCAAATGGATGTTATAAACGTGTAAGGAATATTTGCATGACGTGTAAATATATTAGACATAGAATTCCAGATCTGGGGTCTTACAGAAATCAAGACTCTTATAAAATGAAGCATGAAAAATGTGATACGAAATTCATGGTAAATTTTACTTGAATTTCGTATGACGATTACAATATGTAGGTCAAACAATACGTCTACTTAGAACAAGGTGCCTTGAACATCGGTATACTATTTTAATTAATGGGCCTGATTCATTAAGGCATGTAAATGCCGATACGTGCAGTATTTTGCATACAAATTATACTGCACATGCCTAGAAACAATCGATGCGCCAGAGAAGGCAGCAACGTCCAATTCATCTTCGAGCGCAAAGAACCCTTATTACAAGTAACGATTTCAGGGGCAGAACGGGGAGGGGGCGTATTAACTTTGTTAATGTACAGTAAGAGCATCTCTACGATATGTGCTTTTCTGTTCTATCACTTGCACCAGCTACAGGTTGGGTGTAAGTGCCAATTACTAATGATGACGGATGTGTATACAGCTAGAACATGTGTGTGCATCAGGAGCAACTGTCAAAATGCATTTTATATACAGTAACAATGTATTCTATAAAGAAAAAAACATGAAGAAAAACCCAACTTTTTTATTTTTAAATGTTTTGTCATTAATGACTATATTATTAACAGGTGACGTTAATTGTTTTGTTTTTTTTGTATGTTCTTTTGTTACTATATATTCCACATATGTATTGGACATATTCTGCAGTGTGTTGTCTATTAGAGCACAGCGGACCTAGACCCATATTCATCAACAGACGTATCTGCAGATTCGCTCCTTGTTGAATATTTCAGGCCCTCTATCGCTGGACACTTTGGACCTGATTCATTAAGGAAAGTAAAGCAAAAAAATTAGTAACTTTGAACCTTGGCAACACCATGTTGCAATGCAAGGGGCGCAAATGAGTTTATTATTTTGCACGTAAGTTAAATACTGACTGCTTTTTCATGTAGGACACAAATACTTGATAGATTTATTTTTATACGGACATTAAAAGTTGATCTAGGACACGCTCCACCCCAATTATAAATCCGTCCTCACATTTTAAATTTACCTCCCCCTCCCTCCAATACAACATGGTTTTGCCTAGGTCCAAAGTTACTCATTTTTTATTTTATTTACTTTTTATTAATGAATCAGGCCATTTAATTTATTTCACAATAGTAATCATGAAGAACTCTCTAATAAGAATTGAACATGTTAATGACTTCAAGAGCTTGTGCATGAGGGGAAAAACATTGGAATTTTAATCTCGGTAACCCTAACCATATCTATGCTCAAAGCGGCTGCGAAACTTATCTTCCTTTCACGCCGCTCCTCTTCTGCCTCCCCTCGCTGCCTCACACCGACTCCCCGTTCCCTACAGAATCTTTTTCAAACTGCTCACCCTCACCTACAAGGCCCTCTCCCAGTCCACTGTCCCATACATTGCCAACCTCCTCGCCCTTCCCACTCCATCCCATTCTATTGTGGTCAGCACAGTGGCTCAGTGGTTAGCACTTCTGCCTCACAGCACTGGGGTCATGAGTTCAATTCCCAACCATGGCCTTATCTGTGAGGAGTTTGTATGTTCTCCCTGTGTTTGTGTGGGTTTCCTCCGGGTGCTCCAGTTTCCTCCCACACTCCAAAAACTAGGGATGTGCACCGGCCACTTTTGGTGTCTCGTGTTTTGTGTTTTAGATTCGGATTTGCTTGAGGTTTTGGGTTCGGATTTGTTTTGCAAAACACCTGACGAAAGGTTTTGGTTCGGATTTAAGGTTTTGGATTCGGATTTATTTTGAAAAAAAACATAAAAAGTGCTAAAAAAATGTTTTTTGTTTTTTTTTTCACTCCTACGCTATTATTAACCTCAATAACATTCAATAACAATCATTTCCACTAATTTCCAGTCTATTCTGAACACCTCACAATATTGTTTTTAGGCCAAAAGGTTGCACCGAGGTAGCTTGAGCACATAATGCCAAAAAAAGAGGTACAAGATGGAATTGTTCTGGGCCCTCCCTTCCCTCGCGAGATTCGACGCGAGACTTGGACGACAGAGCCTCGTTTTCATTTTTTTGCCCGCCGGAAATATCCGAACAGTGTTCGGATCCGCACTGTTCGGGTGGGCTCGGATTAGCGGATTCCAAGCCCGCTCATCTCTACCAAAAACATACTGGTAGGTTAATTGGCTGATATAAAAATTGACCCTAGTCTCTCTGTGTTTGTGTGTGTGTCTGTGTGTATAATAGGGAATTTAGACTGTAAGCTCCAATGGGGCAGGGACTGATGTGAGTGAGCTCTCTGTACAGCGCTGCGGAATTAGTAGCGCTAAATAAATAGCTGATGATGAGGATTCCCTGCGATCGACCAATGACAGTAGCCTCTCCTCCACTCTGATCACCTCATCCTACTCAAGAAACCAAGACTTCTCCTGGGCTGCCCCTCTGCACTGGAATGACCTCCAACGGTCCATCCGACTGTCCCCTAATTTGTACACCTTAAAACAGACACTTAAAACTCATCTGTTAATCAAAGCCTACCAGCCATCCACCTAACCTTCTCTCCTCACCTCACCTCCCATCTCGCTTCTCGCTCCTCTTGAGATTGATCCCCTTGTTCCTCCTGTCTGTTAACCCTCCCTTTAGGATGTAAGGTCTTACGAGCAGGGCCCTCTTCACTCCTGTTCCTCTACTTGTTATTTTCCTCCAACTCCACTATGCAAGCTATGTTTGGAGCTTTTGAAGTACTGGTATTTTTGCTTATTCTACTGTTTTACCCTGTATGGTTTACTGTCTGTTTCCTGTACGATGCTGCAGAAATCTTGTGGTGCCTTATAAATAAAGATTATTAATAATAATAATAATAATAATAATAATAATAATAATAACATATGATCTACATAAATATTAATTGTTCGATCAGATATTAATGTTTATGTGTCCACTTTATTTGTGGTTGCTTGTGGTCAAACTGTATATTTTTTCATCTTGGTTTGCAATAAGTTATAATATTATACCTTTCTCCCCAATTAGTTTTATTTATTCTTTCTTTATTTTTATCTTTCATATTTTTTGGTCATATATCTGTGGTACAATACTAAGGGCTAGATTTACTAAGCTGCGGGTTTGAAAAAGTGGGGATGTTGCGTATAGCAACCAATCAGATTCTAGCTTTCATTTATTTAGTACCTTCTACAAAATGATAGCTAAAATCTGATTGGTTGCTATAGGCAACATCCCCACTTTTTCAAACCCGCAGTTTAGTAAATCTAGCCCTAAGTCTTTATTAATGTATATTATAAATTAAGAGAATATGCTTTTACTATCTTGTTGTGCACTTTTGTATTTATTTTAATCAGTTGGGGGTATTCTCAAACCATTTGAGCACCCGTGGTGTAAACACCTGCTCATCTGACTTTCCTGCATATACCTCTGATGAACCCATAAGGATATGGCGAAACACGTAATGCAATTTTTAAATGGACTTTGCCATTCTCCACTATTTGAAAACCGGATTCCTTATTGTTTTCCAACTAGTTCTAAAGTACTAAATACAACATCGAAGGCCAGAAATACTGCAAGTGTCCTTCTCCAAAATGCATTCAATCCCTGGGAACAACTTTAGCTGCTAATATCAGTGCTCTAGAATCCTCCACATTGAACCAGCAGAGCGGATCTATTCTTTCCCCCTCTGTAATTCCTGGTCTGGACGGGATCCCAGGGGAGTGGTGTACAGACTGGCAAGTTTGGAGCAACAACCCACCGGTAAGGACTGAGGACACTCTATTTATTTCTAAGCTATACATACAAGTTGGATAACTTTGTATCATCACGCATCAATTTTAAATATATAAGAGTGTATGATGCCCAACATTGTTATATGTGATAACAGACTTTTTATGTGGGGGATATAGCAATCTGCAATCCAATTTCTATATGCAAATGTTGGAGATATGATTAAGATGAAGGAGGAGATCTGATGAAACCGCCCAATCTGCAGGTGGAGAAACGCGTCAGTAGGACGTAGAAGGGCTGTGCAATACACTTGGATACACTTGCTGCCGATTAGATCCTCCGTTCATACACGCTGATATACGCTGATGGTTGTCACTGCAGTGACTGGATTTTTAGGGTATACCCTTTTTCCACGGCCGTGGTAGTTTTTGATTACAGCGTCTGAGGAGGACTTTCCATACGAGTACCTGGGAGAAGTTACTGGTTCCAGTAAACGTATCGTGATTCATATTTGCGGAGTATAAGACTTTTCCTCTCTTTGCACTTTACGTGCTAGGAACATTCAAGCTTCATTGGATTCTGTCTGCAAACTAATACACGCACCTGCTGTTTGTTCCATTGAGGAGGTGGTTAACCCCTATATGATTATTATCAGCATGTTCCATCGAGGAGGCGTTTAACCCCTATATGATTATTATTATTGGAACAATTTGTGGTCTATGTTCTAAATCATTTACATCTGATGGTCTATTGTTTGGAACCGCATTTCAACCACATATTTCTCTATGGTATCGGTAAAACCATTTTGAGAGCACTTTTACTAGTTACGGTGCTCATATATCCAGGCTCTCTCTACGGGGTTATTACAATATATGGTTTATTTTATGTTATCATATTGATTTTTTATATATGTTTTAATAAATCTGATATTCAACACACCAGCGCTGCCATTTGTTTTTTCTGTTAGATATGATTATTACATTACCTTGTAAGATTGGTGGAGATATGTGCACACCTATATATATGAAGTTCCTTTATTTTAACTACTTTAAAATAATTTGGTTTTTGATTGGACACTTTTATTGATATTCTCTGCCTTTTATTGTAGGGATTTGTTTGATAATATGGCAGCATCTTTATTATCACAATGCCTCCATCTCTGCAATACAAGGATACCTCAGGAGCAACAGTGATTCCATAACAGGCTCAAATAAATTTAATTGTTAACTGTTTGGCAGTGATGGTTTATATTACATTGTAACCCGTTTCCCCCCACGGCCCACCACCCTCCCCTGTAATTCTGTCCCACCCACTTTCCCTCTAATTCATCAACACCTCACCATCCCCCCACACATTATTCATCACCCCCCTTCACAGCTCCACCATTATCCATCACCGCCCTTCATTACCTCCACACACCTGTTAATCACCCCCCTTCACAGCCCCCCCCATTATCCATCATTATTTACTCCCCATCTCCCAGGAGCTAAAAGGCCCCAAAAAGGGACTAGGGTCTTCAGGCCTTCCTTTAGTGAAGCTAAGGAGGGCTCCTTGACATTCCCGACCTCCGGAGGCAAAAGGCCCCTAAAGGGGCAAGTGTCTTTGGTCCCACCTACTCCACAAGGCTTGTGTGGGCCCCTTTTTCCCAGGGGTCAGTAGAAGCTTTCCCTTGGGACTGAAGTCTTTAGCCCCCCATAGGGAAAGGCCTCCAATGACATGGGTAGGATAGTGGTCCACAAGGGTCCTACCTTCCTGCCACCAAAACACACACAAACACGGAAAAAAAAACATGCAAATTGAATGTGTAGTGTGTAGTATAAAATAAATAAAAAAATAAGAGCCTAGAATTTCAGCTGTTAGTATAAAAATTGTCCTTGCCCCAGCCAAAAAGTTAGGGCAAAAGAAAAGTGGTATCACTTAAAATCAAAACTGCTCCAATGCAAAGTGCAAAGTGTGCACGTTGGCTCCATCATCTAGTGCATTATCATACACAACCGGTTCAGGCCGCACCAGGGGCACATAGCACCTCGGGCTTCCAGTTTCTGGCCTCATAGCAACAGGACCAGGTGATAGCCCATCGCCCACGTGGGGAGCCTTTAAGCCCCACTGCGTCCATAGGCATCTACACCTGATCTAAGCCAAAAGGCACTTCTACTAAGTAAGGTAAGTGAAGCAGCGGGCACAGCAGGAGAAATCACCTGATGCATCGCCTGCTTTTAAATTGCTACACCCGACCTCCCCCTTTGTCCACCAATAAGGAGGAAGGGTGGTGTGTCACTATGATGTTCAGTATGGAGATGAAAGCATTGAGCGTCGCTGCCACATCTGCTCTGAGTCCTACTCTCAATGCCCAGCGAAGCTGCAGGTACCCCGAGCACAGCTCCGGCCCGTACTACAACCCTGCCCAGCACATAAATCACATCGGGACTGGTGGGTCTCCTGCGCCGCACATCAGCTTCATAAATTACCTCCAGGGAGAATTTTCTCTGGCAAACTCATAAGAAGACTGCCCACATTTTCATGTTCTAGTCAATAACTTATCTTTTGTGCTAATGAGACCTATAGAACATTCATTTATCATTTCTAAATAATAAAATATGAAACACGTTGACAGTACGTCATTAAGACTGTAATAGTAGCTGTGGTGTTAGTGTGGTAAAGCAAGACACAAAGAATACACGTAAGATTATAGACAGGCCTCCTACATACAAGAAGTTAAAAGGTACTTATCCAATCAAAAGTATTTCTCTTTGATCTTGTTATGCTCACAAACCTCGGTGCATTGTTGATATCTCAGACAAAGGCACTAATGCGATTGGTAGAAATGCATCAATCAGGGAGTCAAAAGCCCTCGGAATTCCCATAAATGTAATCCGATAAAATGAACAGTAATCCATCCTTCTTTCAAGAGGTATCAAAGAGAAAGGGAATTTCTTATTTAACGGGGCAGCGCCAATCCTTCAGTGCTTAGATGAGGATCAAAACAAACATCAGACGCATTAGGGCGAAAAGAAGAGGACACAAGATATTCATCAAGTCATTCACTCGCCTTGTAAACCTCATCAATATTACAAGACTGCGCTCCGTCACAGGCTCGTTTCTAAAAGATTGATGGTAACTTGGAGTCCCTTCCCCCAAACTTGTTTCAGGTAGGGACATGAGA
This sequence comes from Mixophyes fleayi, assembly GCF_038048845.1. Lineage (NCBI taxonomy): Eukaryota > Metazoa > Chordata > Amphibia > Anura > Limnodynastidae > Mixophyes > Mixophyes fleayi. The sequence goes on along the minus strand of NC_134408.1, from coordinate 151,217,281 downwards.
GCCTGGTGATACCCAGTGTCACACCTAATCTACACACTTATGTTCACATCACTACCGCTTCCATCACACACGCATGCCTACACACACACATACCTATACACACACATACCTACACACACACATACCTATACACACACATACCTATACACACACATACCTATACACACACATACCTATACACACACATACCTATACACACACACATACCTATACACACACATACCTATACACACACATACCTATACACACACATACCTATACACACACATACCTATACACACACATACCTATACACACATATAACTATACACACATATACATCAACACATATACACATACCTATACACACACATACCTATACACACACATACCTATACACACACATACCTATACACACACATACCTATACACACACATACCTATACACACACATACCTATACACACACACATACCTATACACACACACATACCTATACACACACACATACCTATACACACACATACCTATACACACATATAACTATACACACATATACATCAACACATATACACATACCTATACACACACATACCTATACACACACACACATACCTATACACACACATACCTATACACACACATACCTATACACACACACATACCTATACACACACACATACCTATACACACACACATACCTATACACACACATACCTATACACACACACATACCTATACACACACATACAACTATAAAAACATATACATCAACACATATACACATACCTATACACACACATACCTCTTCAGACACATACATACATATGCCTATACATACATCTACAAACACATACACCAACATATATGTAGACATCCACACACGCATATATACATACACACATATACACCTACATGACAAACACCTACACATACACACATCCACAAGTCTACACACACACACAAATCATCATCATCATCATCATTTATTTCTATAGCGCCACTGATTACGCAGCGCTGTACAGAGAACTCACTCACATCAGTCCCTGCCCCATTGGAGCTTACAGTCTAAATTCCCTAATATACACACACAGACTAGGGTCAATTTGATAGCAGTCAATTAACCTACCAGTATGTTTTTGGAGTGTGCAGAGGAAAACAGAGCACCCGGAGGAAACTCACACAAACACGATTGTGTAATATCTACAATATATTTTTTGCTGGTCAATAAACATCACAAGTCAGTCCTGGTCTGGCCAATTCATTCCCTGTCATAGTCCAAATGTATTTCACAATGCAATACTTTTACAGTCGTAACCAAAGTCCCAGGTCCTAGTGCAAAATTGAACCCCCAAACTCGTGCCCAACCTGCCTGTAGTACGTCAATTTTCCAGTGTACAATGCAGCTTCCACTGCATTCACTGCAATGCTCTGTACCGCTCCTGGTGACACAGGTAAGGGTCTGACAATGCTCTGTACCACCCTGGTGACATAGGTAAGGACCCGGCAATGCTCTGTACCTCCCTGGTGACACAGGTAAGGGTCTGGCAATGCTCTGTACCACCCTGGTGACATAGGTAAGGACCCGGCAATGCTCTGTACCTCCCTGGTGACACAGGTAAGGGTCTGGCAATGCTCTGTACCATCCTGGTGACATAGGTAAGGACCCGGCAATGCTCTGTACTGCCCCTGGTGACACAGGTAAGGACCCGGCAATGCTCTGTACTGCCCCTGGTGACACAGGTAAGGGTCTGGCAATGCTCTGTACCGCCCCTGGTGACACAGGTAAGGGTCTGGCAATGCTCTGTACCACCCTGGTGACACAGGTAAGGGACCGGCAATGCTCTGTACTGCCCCTGGTGACACAGGTAAGGACCCGGCAATGCTCTGTACCGCCCCTGGCGACACAGGTAAGGGACCGGCAATGCTCTGTACCGCCCTGGTGACACAGGTAAGGGTCTGGCAATGCTCTGTACCACCCTGGTGACATAGGTAAGGACCCGGCAATGCTCTGTACCTCCCTGGTGACACAGGTAAGGGTCTGGCAATGCTCTGTACCATCCTGGTGACATAGGTAAGGACCCGGCAATGCTCTGTACCATCCTGGTGACACAGGTAAGGGACCGGCAATGCTCTGTACTGCCCCTGGTGACACAGGTAAGGGACCGGCAATGCTCTGTACCACCCCTGGTGACACAGGTAAGGGACCGGCAATGCTCTGTACCGCCCCTGGTGACACAGGTAAGGGACCGGCAATGCTCTGTACCGCCCCTGGTGACACAGGTAAGGGTCTGGCAATGCTCTGTACCACCCTGGTGACACAGGTAAGGGACCGGCAATGCTCTGTACTGCCCCTGGTGACACAGGTAAGGGACCGGCAATGCTCTGTACCGCCCTGGTGACTCAGGTAAGGGTCTGGCAATGCTCTGTACCGCCCCTGGCGACACAGGTAAGGGACCGGCAATGCTCTGTACCGCCCTGGTGACACAGGTTAGGACCCGGCAATGCTCTGTACCTCCCTGGTGACATAGGTAAGGACCCGGCAATGCTCTGTACCTCCCTGGTGACACAGGTAAGGGTCTGGCAATGCTCTGTACCATCCTGGTGACATAGGTAAGGACCCGGCAATGCTCTGTACCATCCTGGTGACACAGGTAAGGGACCGGCAATGCTCTGTACTGCCCCTGGTGACACAGGTAAGGGACCGGCAATGCTCTGTACCACCCCTGGTGACACAGGTAAGGGACCGGCAATGCTCTGTACCGCCCCTGGTGACACAGGTAAGGGACCGGCAATGCTCTGTACCGCCCCTGGTGACACAGGTAAGGGTCTGGCAATGCTCTGTACCACCCTGGTGACACAGGTAAGGGACCGGCAATGCTCTGTACCGCCCTGGTGACACAGGTTAGGACCCGGCAATGCTCTGTACCTCCCTGGTGACATAGGTAAGGACCCGGCAATGCTCTGTACCTCCCTGGTGACACAGGTAAGGGTCTGGCAATGCTCTGTACCATCCTGGTGACATAGGTAAGGACCCGGCAATGCTCTGTACCATCCTGGTGACACAGGTAAGGGACCGGCAATGCTCTGTACTGCCCCTGGTGACACAGGTAAGGGACCGGCAATGCTCTGTACCACCCCTGGTGACACAGGTAAGGGACCGGCAATGCTCTGTACCGCCCCTGGTGACACAGGTAAGGGACCGGCATTGCTCTGTACCGCCCCTGGTGACACAGGTAAGGGTCTGGCAATGCTCTGTACCACCCTGGTGACACAGGTAAGGGACCGGCAATGCTCTGTACTGCCCCTGGTGACACAGGTAAGGACCCGGCAATGCTCTGTACCGCCCCTGGCGACACAGGTAAGGGACCGGCAATGCTCTGTACCGCCCTGGTGACTCAGGTAAGGGTCTGGCAATGCTCTGTACCGCCCCTGGCGACACAGGTAAGGGACCGGCAATGCTCTGTACCGCCCTGGTGACACAGGTTAGGACCCGGCAATGCTCTGTACCTCCCTGGTGACATAGGTAAGGACCCGGCAATGCTCTGTACCTCCCTGGTGACACAGGTAAGGGTCTGGCAATGCTCTGTACCATCCTGGTGACATAGGTAAGGGTCTGGCAATGCTCTGTACCACCCTGGTGACACAGGTAAGGGACCGGCAATGCTCTGTACTGCCCCTGGTGACACAGGTAAGGACCCGGCAATGCTCTGTACCGCCCCTGGCGACACAGGTAAGGGACCGGCAATGCTCTGTACCGACCTGGTGACACAGGTAAGGGTCTGGCAATGCTCTGTACCACCCTGGTGACATAGGTAAGGACCCGGCAATGCTCTGTACCTCCCTGGTGACACAGGTAAGGGTCTGGCAATGCTCTGTACCATCCTGGTGACATAGGTAAGGACCCGGCAATGCTCTGTACTGCCCCTGGTGACACAGGTAAGGGACCGGCAATGCTCTGTACCACCCCTGGTGACACAGGTAAGGGACCTGCAATGCTCTGTACCGCCCCTGGTGACACAGGTAAGGGTCTGGCAATGCTCTGTACCACCCTGGTGACACAGGTAAGGGACCGGCAATGCTCTGTACTGCCCCTGGTGACACAGGTAAGGACCCGGCAATGCTCTGTACCGCCCTGGCGACACAGGTAAGGGACCGGCAATGCTCTGTACCGCCCTGGTGACACAGGTAAGGGTCTGGCGATGCTCTGTACCGCCCCTGGTGACACAGGTTAGGACCCGGCAATGCTCTGTACCGCCCCTGGCGACACAGGTAAGGGCCTGGCAATGCTCTGTACCGCCCCTGGTGACACAGGTAAGGGCCCGGCAATGCTCTGTACTGCCCTGGTGACACAGGTAAGGGCCCGGCAATGCTCTGTACCGCCCCTGGTGACACAGGTAAGGGCCCGGCAATGCTCTGTACACATACCTATACACACATATAACTATACACACATACCCCATACATACACACACATATCTGTAAACATACATACACCTACACATACCCATACACACACATACATACATCTACAAACACATACACCAACATATATGTACACATCCACACACGCATATATACATATACACCTACATGGACACACACCTACACATACACACATCCACAAGTCTACACACACATACATCATCATTTATTTATATAGCGCCACTGATTCTGCAGCGCTGTACAGAGAACTCTCTCACATCAGTCCCTGCCCCATTGGAGCTTAGTCTACTTTTATAATAATAGTTGCTTAAATATACTGTATGTTGTTTAATGACTTTAAATGTACTGGTAATTCCTCTTTCAGTCTTAATTCTAACTAATCAATCATTAACAAAAACTCTTATCCAAATCCATAGGCTTACCCAATAACCCTCACTCCCAGAACTCAAGCTTCTAGTAACCTTCTGTAATCCTCTCTCCTCCACACTTTATTTGCTTTTCTTACCGCACTCACTGTAGTCTTTCTTAGACTTTTTTATACCTTACAAAATCTTCAGTCACAAATCAAAGTGAAAACTGAGGACAGATTTAATTTAAGACAACTTAATCTAATTAAAGTTCACACTTCTTTTAAAGATAAAATGTGAAGTAGAATTCACACAGAGACGTCCTATTTCCACATTACAAGACAAGTCTGTCAACTCTAAATACTGACGACGTATCCAGGTTCTTCATGGAGGACTTATTAGTCTGTTTCTGAATTTGTGATTACATTTCATGTTGGGGCCTCGGGGCCTCTTCCATGTCTAAGGACAAAATTATGGAGTACTAACAAGCTTTACACTGCAGTTGTGTGCTCATAAGATAATGTGGCACCTGAAAGAATGATTAACATTTACAAATACAGGTAGATGGACGCACTCCATGAAAACTTGATGGTGAATATAACTTTAGAGATAAACAAAGGAGCAGAAAGTGCAGACTGCATGCTAAAATCAAGCTAATATATTCCATGAACCATTCAGTTTCCAATATGGACTCTGGATACATCCACATTGCACAGACCTAATTGCACAGACCTCATTGGTGATCAAACTATACAAATAATACATTATTTGTACATTCCACCAGTGGCAGACACATTGTAATTATAGATATCAAGTGGAAATGGCTGTTTCCGCAATGTTTTATGTATCCTGTGAATGCATCAACTGCCTAACGGAGAATATATCGCAGAAATCTCTTCTGTATCCATTCCCATTATTTTTCATGGGGACTGTGATCCTCATCAATTTAACATGCCCAGAACAGGTAAAGTTTTGCCCTGTTAGCTAACTCCATCTTCAGCAGCCGAAATCAAATGCTTAGAGTAGAGGGATCTTTGCATGTACGCTCCTTCATTCCTTCTTGCTTATCCACTTGCAGGCAACAGTGAGCAGGACAGAGATTTATTTATTTACATTTTTTTTTTTAATTTAGATTTTGCATTATTTATATTTATTCCTATATTTTCTACTGATTTGCACACTGCTGAGCTCCGTGCATCTTTCCTATAACACCCTCCAATCAGTGCACAACAAGCCCGTAGCCCTTACTAAGCAGTACAGTGCACATGCGCAATACAAAACTAAGCTCCGGGACAGCCTATGCGCCCTTCGTTGCTGCGTTAGGCTGCAGAAGAAAGAAATGGATGTATAGCAGAGGAGAAGGGACTGCGACGGCCATCGCAAGGTGAGTAGATTTTGATGAATTGAGGCGGTGTAAGTTAACGTATCACTAAGTGAGGCTGCGATACATTTTGATAATTATCGTGGCATACTGGCCACCAATGACAAATAGACCCCATAATCAGGATGTCCCTATCGGTGGATAATCTGCAAAGTGAATTGTTCCAATCTGTGACACCAATTATATTGCACTACCATTTACAGATGGATATTTCTGCAAATGATTCAATAATAATCTGGTGTTATTCAACATGAAGTATTCAGAAGAGTGAAATAATATGTGAACGGAAGGGTTTATGCATTCTGGGAGACGTGACAGAATATATATATATATATATACACACACCAGCAATAATCACCCAGCGGGTGCCCGGCGTGTGAATAAGTGTTTCTGCTCCTGTGTTCTTGTGTTTAAGTGTTTCCTATTGTTTGTGAATGTGTATGTGTTTCTGTTCCTGTAAATGTATGCCTGATTATTTATCTACGTACATGTATGTATACAAATCATAATGTGTGTGAGCGTGAAATTGTTTATCCCTGTCCTTGTGCCAGCGTCTATTCTTGTGTATCCATGTGTGCACATTATAGTGTATTCATTCAGTAATTACCGTCAGACAGCACAGGCCTCACTGTCAGACACTGAATCACTGTGCTGACAATCCTGTTGCACAAAACCCATTTGACAGCCTCATTTTATTTTACTTTTTAAACTCAAACTGCGTAGAAGGTGGTTCAGACGCATGCTGCATGGCCGCATATTATCAGTTACTGCATCTGAAATAATTATTATGCAGCCTAGGTGAACTCCTGCTGCTGTTTTCAAAGACTGGATTTGCAACCTCAGAATAATCTGATATTATGGATTCACTGTGTACGATCATACACTAAGTGCCCAACTGCTTCATGTTTTTTCCTATGCACGGATATTTATAGTGCTTTAATTAAAAAGAAATAATATTTTCCTAAAACAGATGATAGTTTTTATTCATCCTGAAAACAAAATTCTTATATCTGCGCAGGACACAAGTCAAGGTCGCTGGTAGGCGTATGATTAAAATGTCAGACTATAAAGACCAGCGACCAGCAAGGTAAGAGATACACTGTGACACTATTCCACATTATGTGAAACATTTTGCTTCGGAAACACATAGTAAAACATACAGATACATTTAATGTGTGAGGGGGTGTTATCGGCAGATAATGGGTGACATTCCAGTACATTCGCTCCCAGTTCACCCAGCAGACAATGTTACAGCATTCTGATCTCAATGATGTTTCAACTGCAGTTAAACCATTGACAATAAATGTTGTTATGTTTTTTTTATCATCAGATATTCAACTCAGCCGAAGTTACTGATGTTGGAAAATCTGGGGGGAAGAATGATGGAGGTAATTTTAGTGGACGCAAGTCTATTTGTATAGCGTAAAATGTGACTTCCACTACTGTGCATGTCCACAAAACCACTTACGTTTAAGAGTGTATGCAGAGTCCATCGGGTCTTGCGTGTACGACTCCTCACAGAGGCGGATTGGAGGAGACAAAGGGTGTATAAGCGTAGGTAAAGTACAATAAGGGCATGTTCAAGTAAATGCAATTGATGTAGACCTGGACGCAGATATGCCATCGTATCTGTTGCTGGCGCTCTACCCGTTATAAGATACGAACGGATAATGATGACAATCAGATGAGATGCGTCCGACTCGCACTAACGTCTATGTTACTTTCTTTGTCCTATCCACTAGCCCTATAAGCTGACATTCTCAATGTTCTGTTAGGATAGGTACCCACTGGCATGTAAACAATGGAACTGTTAACCAAAGCTTGTACTTACATTTGACCACATCAATGGAGGATACTTCATTGACCTTAACAGGCTCAACTTGAGTTGAATGCAAAAAAATGGAGCAGGTATCTTACATAGAAACGGATAGTATATACAACGCTCACGAATACAAGTATGAACCTGAATGGGTATAGTGACATTGAAAACAATGGGGTTCAATGTTACCCCTTTTTACATGCATTGCATTAGTAGCATTAAAAATGCTAGCAAATATACGTATTTTGATGTCAGTATGGGGCCTTAGAGCAGTGATGGACAGCTCCAAAGGGCTGCCCTGAGGAAGGTGGGACATCACACTGAGGTCATGTGAAAGTCGGATACACCTTGATCTCCCTTATTCTCTGCTAAGAGCATAAGATTGAGAGTAGCCGCCTGGGGTCCTGCAGGTGGAAGCTCAGAGGGCAGCTTGTTACCCTCCACTGCCCAATTACATCATTAGCACAGTTGAGAGATTGCAAAAGTTCATCACGTTCTACTTATTCTTATGTGGAATAGGAGATTTCATCCAAGGCAAAACGAAACACCAGAAAGTACCTTCTTGACCCCATAAATTTGGTTAGTCCCTGCATCCTCCGCCATGATAACGCATTCTGATAACTATTGCAGGAGATACAATTTCTTCTAAGAGAGACATCCAATCCAATGTAACTATGTGATGCACCGGCCCTCACCACCTCCACTAGTGACGCGTTTCACAGACTGACAACCATTACAGGTGAGAACTGCTGTGTGCAGGTGTCCAACTGCCTAAACCTAGGTATGAAAACTCATTAGACAGATCTTTGTATTGACCTCTGCTATGGTCAGAAGATGCAGGGGCAGAGGCTATGGGGAGCTTGACGGGGGCACACATTTTGGCCCTGCCTCGAAGGTGCATTATTTTCAAAAGTAAACAAACCTGGTTTCTCTAACCTATTTATAATGTAATCCTGTATTATAAATTATATTATAAATTCCCCTTATTAATGAGGTTTCCTGCCTCTGAACGCACTCAGGCTCTCCTATGTCTTACTGGTAGGCAGGTGGCCTATATTCAAAATGTGACCTGACAAATTACACGGTGGTAACATTATGAATAAATGAGGGAAATCTTTCCCCTTTTTGTGCGTCCACAGTAACAGCTGCTGACACTGACACCTGTAATCGTTTACTGTGGATAAAACTTAATTTTTATTCAGATTGAAATCTATTATTAATACAGTTCATTATCGACGGAAGTCTATTTTTTTTCTAACATTGTATTTATTGGCTGATAACTGAATATTAGATTGGTACTTTTATTTGAAGGATTTATTTGATGGATTATTTCTACTCTCAAGAACTGTAGAAATTTCAGTTTAAATTGATTTCAATTTAGCTCATCCCATAGGTGCAAGAAGTGATCTGTTGCACAATTGCCGGTGTTATTTGTGGAACATGCAGAGAATCCATTGACGTTGTGCAAAATTTAGGTATATTCATTGTGGAACTGAACCTGAGAATCTCTGGACAGGTTACAGAGAACGACACAGAGTAAAATCTTGTCTTTAGCCGAACGTCAGTATTGATCTGGGAGTCAGAAAATGATATCTGTGGGAATTGGGTTTTTACATTTCTGGGTTGGGAGGTGTACGTGTATCATGTTAGGTGTATAGATCCATACACATGATCGTTTCAAAATCAAACACGGGCACGGCAGACCTTATAAAATGATGCCACGTGTAATATGCACAGAAATGAAAATAATGCAGTTACAGTTAGCAGAGCACTATCCACTTATTTGCATCATATTCATAACAATATTTTCTTTTAATATTGGAATATATACATAGACCCTGCTTCATCAAAGCAATACATTCTGAGTGCAACGTGTGTTTGTCTAAAAAACACATGTAAATCTGCTCTGCATACTCCCGAATTCAACAGGCAACGTGCGCTGATGAATTCGGGTGTAGGTCTGCTCTGCTCTAATACACAAGAGACTGCAGAATACGTCCAATACCTATGGATTTAATGACACTTGTTAAAAATATAGGCATTGAAGTTTAAACAGTAAAAAAAGTAAAAAAAAAAAAAAAAGTGTCCCCCCCCCCATAAAATACATTTATTAGGATGTTCTTAACTTCTACTAAATATAAAATACATTTTTACAGTTGCTTCTGTTTGCAAACACATGTTATAGCTGTTTACACAGCCGCTGTCACTACTGATCAGGACTTAGACTAGACCTGTAGCTGGAGCAAGAGATACGGCAGAAAAACAAGTAACTGTGAGATGGCCAGAGCTGGATTGGGACAGGGCTGCGTGCGCTTGAGTTTGGCATGCCCTTACTGTAAATTAACTATGACTAATACGCTCCTTCCCTGCTCACTCCCCGAAATTGTAGGTTGTAGTAAGTGTCCTTAGCGCTCGAAGATGGAGCGGACGTGGCTGCGTTTACTAGCCCATGGTCCGGTTCTGGGAATGCGTAGTGATTTTGCGTACGAAACTCTTAAAATCGGCAGATACGTGCCTTGATGAACCAGGCCCATATAATTTAAGTGCAATACATTAGAATTACCCTAGTGTGAGTTTGGGTGTGTGGTGAGCAATATAGATTGTAAGCTCCGCTGGGGCAGGGACTGATGTGAATACGTCAATATTCTCTGTAAATACTTTTCTTATAGATCTGTGTATAAAAGGTTTATACAACAAATTTATAAATAACTTTTGTTACACCCTGTTATAAATTGGGTGGTAACTGTTGAAAGGATGGAGTAGAGGGATAGGCTCTGCAAAATATGTGCTACAACTTTAAACACTTTAATGTAACCGGCAGTTTTTGAAATCTCTTCACCTCCTAATTGAGCGGTGTCACAATGGCTATTTTGTTCCTGTATTTCCATTGTTCATATGTTTTTACACTAAATTTGCAATAATGTTGTTTGTTCAGTTGGGGAATCTCTACTCCGCCCTTAGGGGTAAGAATAGACTTTGTATGTCATCTGTTTAGATAAGGATTAAGGCGCCAGGTAGGAAATTTTCTCTTTTAAGTTCTGAAGAAGAGATGTTTCCTTTGATGTCATTGGGCCTCGTTGTTAAAATGTCATTTTTCCCTTTGTAGGCTTTTTATTTGTTATCAGAAAGTTGAAGCGTCTATCAGTTGATGACAGCATCTTCAGAAAGGGGGCGAATTATTCTTTGATTTAGATTTGTATTCTTAGGCCATTGTTGTTTGGTAGCCTGCATGCAAAGCTGTAATAATCGCCCTGCACAGCTGCCGGAGAGAAGGGTTTCCTATTGAAAAGCCAGAGATTGAACAAAACAAACTCATCATAAATAGTTTTTCTGGTTTTTTTTTATTATTAAATAAGCCGTGAAGAAGATAATTGCGCATTTACGAAGTAAAACCGCAAAAATTCCCCTTTTTTCTTGTTTGAGATCTTTAAAGTCCCCTTTTCACAAATTAATGTGAGCCTGGTGCCCTCTCCCCATCATAAGCACCACTGCCACAGAAACCAGGGCTGGGGTCACTGGACACCCCACTTCTCACACCCCTGATTTTAGAGGTTTGTTATCTGCTATCCAGTGTAATGACCAGACTGCAGAATTTACCATCCCACATGAAACACTTTCTTACAGGACAATTCCACCCAAATCTGAAGTTCCGCCTGGGGGACAGTAAGAATAATACTTACCTGGGGTCCCACGTGACTTCCATTCCGACAGCCCCTGCAATGCTCCCCTCAACATACCTGGAATATACAATGTGTCCAACTACTTTATGTATCATCATCAGAGCGCCTGGGAAATCTGACGCCCCCATAGCCCTCAACTGAATCTAAATTAGCCTAAAATATGCACCCCCCTTCAGCGGTTGCCCCTCTCGCACAGCCCTTGTTATAGCTGCCCCATCCTCTCAGCCTTTCCTGGTGTTGGGGATGCAGAGTCCATTGTCTGGTTGATGGGTTTGCAGTCTCCTACACTGATCTGGGTTCATTGTGTGTTTAGACCCTCACACTGAGGAAGGGTCGCATTAATGATCACCCCTGGGGCCATAAAGATGTAATGGGGGGCAAAGGTTTGAAGACCCCATCAGTCCGGGCTGGGGGTCGCTTTACACTGGACTGAATTTTCAGCTCCCTCCAAAAGGTCTGAAAGGTGGGAGCAATTAGGTCTACACCACTTCCCCTTGATCCCGGAGAAGGGACACACATAACTCAAAAATCTATAAGACCAATACAAAAATGGTACAAAGAAAAACGTGACTTGTGTCATAAACCTTTAGCATCGGTGCATACACCCTCTCTCAGGGACTACACTTCTGGGACTAGGGCTCACCTTAAGGTTAGGGGTACTTGGCTCCTCTGATTCTCCTGCACCATAGCCTAACGCCAGAGGACCACGTGACCCTGCCTCACCTCCAAGGGGTTCCTTTAAACCCCATGGGTACAGATAGTTCTTCACTTGATTTTAGCCACAAGGCCGAGAAGCGTTACAAAGCACGTTTCAAGGGCAGTAACTAACAGGCTATGATTTACAAGTTTATACCGCCTGTGGTAACTGTAGCAGGGTTGGAGAGATGATATATCTCATTATAATCTATCAAAACGATAGTGTAATACATGGAAAAGTAATGCAGCCATTCACAATGCAAGATTTCAGCCGATGTTGGGCACGTGCCCCATATTACAGCAAGTATGGCTCAAAAACTACTATGATACCCAACGAAAATCTGATCAAAATTCACTGTATCACTATTGGCCATGTTGGTAAAATCACTGTCGGACTGAGTGTTCGGACATCTCACTATTAACATCTCTATGGCCAAATTAAATAGCGATTGAAGCACTGATCAGACAACATGTTCCCAGTGTTGAAATATTTTACCTCCAATTCATGACATTTATATTTTAGATCAGTTGCCCTTTAAGCCTCTGTGCTATTTACTTTTATCCTATTGCTGCACAGCTAGTAATAAAAGTTGAATTGTGAAACAAGTTCACATCTATTTGTGTCCTATTATATAGATACGGGAGAAAAACTATGGACACAAACATCCGTATTCACCATGATATGGAAGCGCTGGTGTAAAGTGTAACTTGTTAGTTACCAGACTGTGATAAGTCCAGGAAAGGACACTGCACGTGTGTCCAGCATCAGCGGGGTTAAGCGGACTTCACTTGACCATTGCAACATTACCTGGGTGTGTTCAGGGACAAAGGATCAAGGTCACATTAGTCAGCTATTCCTAAACTGCTACAATGTCAGGAAAGGTAACTTCTATCCCAGATACCTGGTCAGGAATCTGTCCGGATTTAGCCAGTCATGTACCTGAGTCACTTCCACCATTCATCCGTCATTACTCGGCTCTGAATAATGAATTTACTCCATAATACGTAATTGTTATATTTTCTATACATTTTGAACTGTGTGGAAAGTATATGACCGAGGGCAGCTGCTTTCTTATAATGTCTTGTTTTACTGCAGAACGGGACGTGCTCCAGTGTCCGTAACGTGAAATCGCTCTGCGCATGCTCAGAAAGTGGGCACAGGCATATGCACCTTGCACGGGTCTGACACCTAAACCCAGCTAGGTACAGAAAGAGGAGTTGGTGTAACAGCTGAGGGTAGCGGAAAGGATTAGAGACACAGCTCTGCCATCTGCCCTAACAGGCTAAAGATGGCCCTGCCCCAGTGAGCTTACACTCTAAGAGACGTGGGGAACACCACGGTAGTTCCACCACTGGATGTGCCGGTTGTTTTTACACTGCATCAAAGGTCCAACTCAACAACTGACCTTATGGTACATTTATAAAACCATGCATAGAAAAACAAGTGCTGTGGAAAAGTAAGTAGCAAAAATATCCAACATTTAGCACATTTTTACTGACTTTTTATAAATGGCGTCATGGGTTTGACCTGGTTTAAGGCAAGCGCCAGTTTTGTGTCACAGTTGTTACTCCCAACAATAAGCCTTTCCATGCTGATTCCATTTCTCTGCTTTATAACTAGGGATTTCTAACGAGCGCCATACTTCAAAATTATTTTATTTGCAAAATGTAGTCTCTGGAATCAAAGATTTTTTGCCCTTTCTGAAACCTTTAAATGAAGAAATCAGATTTTCCCCATTTTCTCCCCTAAATCAGGGTATTTGGCCTTCAGTTCTCATTCTTCTGCTGCCATCTTGTGCTACTAATGTTTCTATTTGCCGTTCTCTTCCAGTTGTACATTCCCTTTGTAATTCTGCAACATGATATCAATTCAGAGAAGAGCAAACAAATCCGGGAACTTGCCCAATGAGCGGCACTGTCCGTCTCCCTTCACGCACACCGCTCCGTATTTGTCTCACCCCTGTGACATCATCAACATGCAGCAAGAGAAGGTAACACAAAATGGTGTTTGAAGTGGGATGGTACAGACCAGACAGTTCCAAGAGAAATTGTTAGTATCGTAGATTTGTAAGATGTCACAGAAATGTCTGTTATTCAGAGCAGCCAAATAATCTCTATGGTTATATTTACTAAACTGCGGGTTTGAAAAGTGGAGATATTGCCTATAGCAACCAATCAGATTCTAGCTGTCATTTTGTAGAATGTACTAAATAAATGATAACTAGAATCCGATTGGTTGCTATGGGCAACATCTCCACTTTTTCAAACCCGCAGTTTAGTAAATATACCCACATGACCCCACAGAACAGAAGGTCAGACATAGCTGTATCTTCTAAACTAAAGCTCACAGATACCATGTTGTGTATATATTTATATATTTATTTGGACCCAAAATAGTTAATGGAAACCACTTGTTAAGTAATTTAAAAATCCATCACAGACTCCAAAGGAACAGCGCCCCCAGTGGACAAACTGTTAACTTAAATGGCGGAATACTATACTGGTTTTACCAAAGAATAATATTTTATTTAATGAAGCTGCTCCCAGAAACCGGAGTATCCTCATTTTACTGAGCAGGAAAAGTTGTGCAATATATTTATTGTTTTTAAGTTTTGATTTAATATCCCTTAAATGAAAAAAGCCTATTATGTCGGCTGCCTGTATCTGTGGAATGTGACTTATTCTGTCGGTTTCCCAGTTTGTAACTGTAACATCTTCTGCTATTAATGTAACCAGGTTCTTGTTTCACACAGGAATAAACTGAACGATTGTTTTTCTCATGAGGGGGTTCCCTCTCAGAGATACATTCAGACGTCTCTCAGTCCAGGTAATATTTTAGACAAACATAACTGAAGAGGTGATGTGGGAAAGACGCCAGAATTCTGTGTATAAGGATTTAATAATTCAGTTTGTGCGGCTGTGTCTTCAGTGTCAAGTGTCAGCGTTAACCTGTTACTCCCAGGAATGAGCTGAAAGGCCGTCTCTGTTCTTACGGCAACATACAGCAGTGGATCACCTGCCCTTGCCTCTGAATTAGTGATACATACATATGTTATACATATGTATAATACATCCTTGGCTTTAGTCTGATAGGCTATCAGAACAGCTCTATTCACTCAGAAAACAGTTTATAAGTTGCTCACCACTTGCTGTCATATTTCTGTCAAAGTCCATCCCAGGCAGAAGGAGGCTAAGAAGGTGAATAGATTTGAAAAGATACAAACTGAGGAGAAAATGGCCCAGTCAGTATGTAAAGGGGGAAAACCTTTTTTTAGGTATATAAGTGAAAGGAGGAAAACAAAAAGAGGAATAATAGGACAAAAGACAGAGAGTGAGGGTCTTGTTGAGGGAGACAAGATGATAGCAGATCATCTTAATAATTATTTTTGCTCAGTGTTCACTACAGAAAGAGAGGGGCAGGGACCACAGTTAAGGTGCAGTATACTCATAAAAATGAGGTAGATACAAGTACATTTACAGAGGAGAAAGTCCTAAAAGAGATCTCCAAACTGAAAGTGGGGCCAGATGGGATACATCCAAGGATACTAAAAGAGTTTAAGGGGGCTGGTAACACCATCAACATAATGATGCAATCAGTCACTAGATACAGGAGTAATCCCAGAGGACTGGAGAAGAGTGAATGTAGTCCCACTGCACAAAAGTGGAAGCAAGGAAGAGGCAACTACAGACCAGTGAGTCTTACATCAGTAGTAGGAGATTGGTGGAAACACTCTTAAAAGAAAGAGTTGTAGAATATCTCAAATCCAGTAATTTACAGGATCCCAGACAGCATGGATCTACTGGGGGGAGATCAGGTCAAACAAATCTTTTTGACATTTTTGATTGGGTGACTAAAGTAATAGATCAAGGGGGGCGTAGGTGTGGCTTATCTAGATTTTAGTAAGGTTTTTGACACTGACCCACTTCGCAGACTGGTAAATAAACTCAAACGCTTGGGATTGGATTCTAAGATGGTTGAATCTTGGTTGCAGGATATAAAACAGAGAGTTATAGTAAATGGAGACATTCACAGGAGGGAACGGTTACCAGTGGAGTACTCCAAAGATCTGTACTTGGACCAGTGCTTTTCAATATCTTTATTGGTGACATTGCAAATGGTATTGAAGGGAAAGTATGTCTTACTGAAGATGACACAAATATATGCACACCAAGAGGGGTAAAACAAATGATTGATGATCTAGGTAGACTAGAGGAATGGTCAAGAGAGTGGCAACTACAGTTTAATGCCAAATAATACAAAATCATGCACTTGGGTCTCAAAAACACAAAGGCTAAATATAGTATTAATGGCACTTTAATGGAAACTACTGAGGAGGAAAGGGATCTAGGAGTCACTATCTCAGGTGACATAAAGGCAGGTAAGTGATGTAACAAAGCAATGAGGAACAAGTCAGATGCTTGGTTGTATAGGGAGAGGAATCAGTAACAGAAAGAAGTAATAATACCACTGTATAGGTCATTGGTACGGCCTCATCTAGAATACTGTGTTCAGTTCTGGAGGCCATATCTCCAGAAGGATATAAATACATTACAGACTGTACAAAGAAGGGCAACTAACATGGTGCATGGCCTACAGCACAAAACTTACCCGGAAAGACTAAAAGATCTTAATATGTATAGTTTGGAGCAGAGAAGGGAACTTTCATATATATGAAGGGTTATAACAAGGTGCAGGAGGGAAACATTCTACAAAGGAAGAGAAGTATTAGAACACGAGGACATGTACTGACACTGGGGGGAAGAGAAGTATTAGAACACGAGGACATGTACTGACACTGGGGGGAAGAGAAGTATTAGAACACGAGGACATGCACTGACACTGGGGGGGAAGAGAAGTATTAGAACACGAGGACATGCACTGACACTGGGGGGAAGAGAAGTATTAGAACACGAGGACATGCACTGACACTGGGGGGAAGAGAAGTATTAGAACACGAGGACATGTACTGACACTGGGGGGGAAGAGAAGTATTAGAACACGAGGACATGTACTGACACTGGGAGGGAAGAGAAGTATTAGAACACAAGGACATGTACTGACACTGGGGGGAAGAGAAGTATTAGAACACGAGGACATGTACTGACACTGGGGGGAAGAGAAGTATTAGAACACGAGGACATGCACTGACACTGGGGGGGAAGAGAAGTATTAGAACACGAGGACATGTACTGACACTGGGGGGGAAGAGAAGTATTAGAACACGAGGACATGCACTGACACTGGGGGAAGTAGGTTCAGAGTAAATCTGAGGAAAAACTACTTCACAGAGAGGGTAGTGGATAAGCGGTATAGCCTCCCATCAGAGGTGGTAGAGGATAATACAGTAGAGCAATATAAACATGCCTGGGATAGACATAAATATATATTTACAAAGAACTAAGGATCAAATACCCTTTGTTTTCACGTCTGCATTTATTTTGCCTGCCTTGTCTGTCCTTGTTTTCCCTATTGTATGGCGCTGCAGAGCACTGTGGCACCTTACAAATCTACGATAATAATAATAATAATAATAATAAATATGGTTTGAGGTTCCCATATGTTAAACAATGGGTAGACTAGATGGGCCAAGTGGTTCTTATCTGCCATTACATTTTATGTTTCTATGTTGTACCTTCGCTCCCTTATTCTTTCCTCTCCACCCTCTACCTGTCCTCTTGATCCCATCCCCTCCCACCTCCTTCGCTCTCTCTCTCCTACTGCCTGCTCCTACCTCGCACACCTCTTCAACCTATCACTCTCCTCTGGCGTTGTCCCATCCTCATTCAAACATGCTCTTATCTCCCCTATCCTTAAGAAACCCAATCTTGACCCCACCTCTCTTGCTAACTACCGCCCTATCTCTCTTCTCCCATATGCCTCCAAATTACTTGAGCGGATTGTCTGCAGCCGCCTCACCAGACACCTCTCTGACAACTCCCTCCTTGACCCTCTCCAATCCGGCTACCGCCCCCTCCACTCCACTGAAACAGCCCTGGCTAAAGTTACCGATGATCTCCTATCAGCCAAATCCAAGGGTCACTACTCCATACTCATCCTCCTTGACCTCTCCGCAGCCTTCGACACCGTGGACCATCCCCTCCTACTGCAAACTCTTCTTTCACTCGGCCTCTCTGGCTCTGTCCATGCCTGGTTCACCTCATACCTTGCTAATCGCTCCTTCTCCGTATCCACGTCTGGTTCTTCCTCCACCCCCTCCCCTCTCCCTGTTGGAGTCCCTCAGGGCTCTGTTCTTGGCCCTTTACTCTTTTCGCTCTATACTTCCTCCCTTGGGGCTCTCATCTCCTCTTTCGGTCTTCAGTATCACCTATATGCTGATGATATTCAACTCTACATCTCTTCTCCTGATCTTTCCTCCTCCCTCCTCTCTCGTGTAACTGACTGCCTCTCAGCCATCTCATCCTGGATGTCCTCTCGCTTTCTTAAAATTAACATCTCCAAAACCGAACTCATTGTCTTTCCCCCACCCAGGCTCCCTTCTCACCATGACCTCTCTATCGTTGTTAACAACTCCACTATCTCCTCTGTCACCCAACTCCGCTGCCTAGGTGTCACTCTCGACTCCTCTCTCTCTTTTGCCCCCCACATTCAATCCCTTGCCCAAGCCTGTCGCTTCCAACTCTGTAACATTGCCCGCATCCGTCCCTTCCTCTCTCAAGATGCCACCAAAACTATCATCCATGCCCTCATCATCTCCCGTCTCGACTACTGCAACCTCCTCCTTACTGGCCTCCCCCACTCCCGTCTCTCCCCCCTCCGCTCTATACTCAATGCGGCTGCAAGACTCATCTTCCTCTCACGCCGCTCCTCCTCTGCCTCCCCTCTCTGTCTTTCCTTACACTGGCTCCCCTTCCCCTACAGAATCCTTTTCAAACTCCTCACCACCACTTACAAGGCTCTCTCTCAGTCTACTGCCCCTTACATCTCTAGCCTCCTCTCCATTCACACTCCCGCCCGCTCCCTGCGCTCGGCCAATGATCGCCGCCTCTCCTCCACTCTGATCACCTCTTCCCACTCTAGAATCCAAGACTTCTCCCGTGCTGCACCCCTTCACTGGAACGACCTCCCTCGCTCCATTCGTCTCTCACCCAATCTGTGCTCCTTCAAGCGGGCACTTAAAACTCACCTGTTCCTTAAGGCCTACCAACCATCCACTTAACCACTCACCCTTCTGTTTCTCCCCTGGCTCCTTTCCTCTCTCCCCGTTGCTTCACTGGCTCCCTTTTGTGCCTGACTTTGTTTACCCTCCCTTAGGATGTAAGCTCGAATGAGCAGGGCCCTCTTCCCTCCTGTCTCCATACCTGTTCTTCTGCTCCGTCTCTACTGTATCTGCCTGCTTGGAGTTTCTGAAGTACTGGTACTTTGTGTTTATTGTCCTGTACTGTTTTACCCTGTATAGTCTACTGTTTGTACCATGTTTCGGCGCTGCGGAAACCTTGTGGCGCCTAACAAATAAACGATAATAATAATACCTTTCAATGCCAGAATAAAAATATTTTTGAAAAAATAAAAATCTTATATGCATTGTACCACTGCCTACAAATAATATAAACTACAGCCAGCAGTTGGCAATATCCACTACTGACTATGGTGAGGTTTAGTCATTGACAAATACTTTGTATAAAGAGAGATGCAGTGTCACCTGTAGGCGAAACGTTGGTACTGCACTTAAATTAAGTTAATGTAATTTAGTACTTCAATTACAGAGAAGAAATGCTCTAATTGACTGCGTTTTCTTGAACAAATTCATCAAATCGGTACAAAAGTTGGATGGCATGTCTTGAATTTCTGACAAATTAAAAAACATTGAGAACGTTAAAAAGGTTCTACCATGTTCGTGATGGTTTAAACAAAGTCCGTTCCCATATGTTCAAGCTTAGGTTAATGCACATCAAAAGTTTTTAATTGTGAATCCGAATGGCGAAACTCAAACTTAAAGCACAGTAGTGTTTGCAGTTCAAATTAAATACAAATAAAACACTTTCTTATTATTTCAAAATATTATTTAAACAGTGTTTAAAAATAAAGATTTAAAAACACTAATTCTAACGTGAATGACCAACCTCAAATGTGACCAACCAACTGTGAACTGCGAATAGGAACCAAAGTTTTGAACCACAAATAAAAAAAATAAGGCTCAATTGACAAATATACCATGAACATGTCCTTGGCCATCGAACTGGTGACATTCGATGAAATTTTGTACTAGTTCAACATTTCCGAGCATCTCCAGCCATTTTACCAACTGAATCAATATTCATGAGAATGCAGCTAATAATTCACTAGGTATTAATGACATTCCTGAGGACTGAGGCATATTTGTTCATTCCAAGAAATGTCTGGAATATTTATAAGTCTTACCCTCAGTCTGTAAATCAGCATTCAAGCTATTTTGTTTTGTTTGTATATAGACACTCTGACACCTAAAATATATTCCAAACTGGGCCTGCTCTATAGAAAATAATCCTGTCTAACTCCCACGGCTAGAAAACACACCTTACAACTGAATAATACCTATTATAGATTGTCATTTTGTTGTGATGTCTAACTACAAAACCCCCCATTAAGACGTCAGATCTACGCTGGCTCTCCTGGGAGTCCAGACGAATACTCTGCCTTTTTATCCTTCAAATGTTTTTGGACAAATTAACAAGATACAGGGACAGAAGAACACGGCATTGCCAGTTCCCATGGTAAAACTAGGGGGAGGACTCAACAATGCCTGTACACCCTCCCAAGGTCCCTGCTCTGCTCTTCCCATTTAGGGCTTCCCTCCGCATGCGCTGGCCCTTGCACCTCAGTAAAGTGGGGATTTTGAAAGGGTGTTGTGGCATTTCTGAACCCCCCTTCTGAACCCCATAGCGGTCACACCCACTACAGTAACGGTGCTTCCATCACTGTTCAGATACCTGAACAGACTCATAACACCTACAGCTAACAGGACTTATCACCTAAGATCTACTTCCAGAAGCAAGCTATTGGTTTATAAATTCAAAACAAAATCAGTCTTCTCCTACCATTCTCCCCATTTCTGAAACAACATTTCTGAGTTGCTTAAACCTACCACCTGTCTAATACCCCATTCATACTGCACCAAAATCCCGTTTTTTTGCCGAGGCGAGCTCAAACGACCCGGGTCTTGGTGCAGTATGAATGGTACAAGTCAAAAATCCCGGGTCTAAAAACCCGGGTCTTCAACACGGGATTTATCGAGGGGTAATTCCCGGGTCGGACCCGGATTGCCTGCACTATGAATGGTGCAACCCGGGTTTTTCAACCCGGGTTGCACAGAAAACAAGCTGATTGGCTGTCTGTCTGTCTCTGGAGGATTTGGAATTAGGCATTTCGCATTCATTTTATGCTTGCCAAAAAGAGGCCATTAATTTTCCATCTAGAAGTCTAGTCTTTTGGGGTAATCATTGAAATATGCAATGCCTAGCTTTAAAAGCTCCTACAACCTTCCCTTAAATATATGTTTCCCAGTCTCTTTATGCCTTTCAGAAAGCCCTCCTAGACTAGTACGACTAAATATATAAGCCAATTGGAGGTATCCTTTATTCATTATTGTATTATTATATTGTGTATCACCATTTTTCAGCCAATGAAAACTGCTCTGGTGATGACTCCCACAAATTGCCAGGGCACAGACTTGTGCAGTATGAATGGGGTCAACCCGGGAAATTCCCGGATCCTGCTCCATAAGCACATTTGTAATGTTAATATCGTTGTATTTGACGCTTCCATGAAATACTTGAAAACAAGAGGAATCTCTCAACATGTTTATTCTGGGTAAATTCTTTGTTAACAAATAATTGAATAAATTAATCTAGGCAAAGCTTAATTATTTCAATTGGATAGTAGGGGAGTATATTCACTAAACTGCGGGTTTGAAAAAGTGGAGATGTTGGCTATAGCAGCCAATCAGATTCTAGTTATCATTTATTAAGAACACTACAAAATTACAGCTAGAATCTGATTGGTTGCTACAGGCAACATCTCAACTTTTTCAAACCAGCAGTTTAGTAAATATATTCCCAAGAGTGTGGAGGAAAAAACACAGCTGACACCGCCGTTAGACGATTTTACAGCGCTGACATGCATAGTACATAAGCATGAAAAAACAACGATGATTATAATGAGGTGCAGTAATATGAGAGTCCAGCATTAAGTGAAAACACACACAATGTATCTGCAGTATATACAGACCTTTACAGACTAGTTACAGCAAGGAGCAGACTAGGTGAATGTCTACGGATCAGCACTATCGTGGGCAGTGTAAAATTATAATATGGGCATTTGGGACAGGAGCTCTCCCAGGCGTTGGGTTGCAAGATGTTTCTTTTTTAAAACTCAGTGGTACAAGTATGACCTTGTAGGAAGATAGAGTGAGGGGATTGGGTATAAGTCAACTAAAATTGTCCAAGGTTAGCTCAAATACGGGTTCATCATCAGTCTTTAGACAAATATTTGGCAAGACCATAAACTTCCCCTAAATTAGAAGTCAAACTTTAACACCACAAAGTCGTTTCCATAACATGTCACAGGTTCTGGTGGGCCACAGGAATGCCTCCTTTGACTTCCTAAAAGTCAATCTTACCCTCTCTTTCTGGCAAATAGCTCTGTGTAAACTTACTTGGCCTTAGCCTCGTGTGCCTTTGATTTACCAAAAGAAGCCGGCTCTGGTTTCATGTCGACCTTCGCATAACCTTTGTGTTAGATTGGAGACACAGCTGGCTATTGTAGTGCTGAAGAATAGGGATCAGAAGATGACAAGGTTTACAATTAATAACTTTGCAGCTCACAGGTACCACCATCCACCCCCCCCAAAATGGTATTGAGTACATGAGAGGCCCTACAGAGGATTTATTGTAGTGCCTCATAATTAACTATAAATTAAGAGCATGTTTCAAATAGTGTCAATCAATCCCCTTCTTCATGCCACTCATATAAAGCAGATGAAGTCTATTCCCAACTGTCGCTTTACTGTGGGAAGAGTCCATATTTGCACCCAAATGTCCCAGTTTCATATCCACTGCTAATTTGGTCTCATTATATAAATCCTTGTGAATAAACTGCTTCACTACGTCTCAAATCTGTCCATCTGGCTCCTCAATTTAAAAATCGTACACATGAAAAACGCCTTTACAGGCGCGTTATCCCATCATGCATCCAGCTGTATAATAACATATGCGCCAGGTTTGCCTCAGAAGCAATAAGTGTGTATACTTACACTACATGATAGCGTAACCCTAACCCTGTCTGTACACAGTATAATAATGTAGTGACGTGTCATATACACAACAGAGAATATTGTCTTGACATATAGTTTTATTAATAAGAGTGAAAGTCATAAGTTTCATATCATCATCATCAACATTATTTACATATCACCATAAGATCACGTAGCGCTTTAAAATTGGGAGCAAACAGTAATAAAACAATACTGGGTAATACAGACAGACAGAGAGGTACCGTATATACTCGTGTATAAGCCGAGTTTTTCAGCATACTTTTGTATGCTGAAAAAGGGCACTCGGCTTATACACGGGTGAACTTACCTGGTGTCCGGTCCCTCGGCTGTCAACTTCTGCATATGCGTTCCAGCAACAGGAAGTTCGGCATTTGGAACGCAAACTTGCGTTCCAAATGCCGAACTTCCTGTTGTTGGAACGCATATGCGTTCCACTGCGGGGTGGATTTACAAGCCGTTCGATCACATCTTCTGGGTCTCCAGGTTTTGCCTTGATTTAAACAGCACCAGTACCTCTTCTACTTCTTAATGATGGTTCTGACAGGGTAAATTCCTAACTGGAAGCATTTTGCTATATTTGTATAGCTTTTCTCTGCCTTGTAACTCTGAGTTATCGTTGTTTTGAAGTCCTCAGTCAGTTGCTTAGAAGAACTTGCATGCTTGTTGAGAGGAGGCATAATATCCTTATATATTTTCTGACTCTCTCTCTCTCTCTGATTTTATAATCATTTATGAATGTTCCTTGTCATCTAGCTAAAAATGATTTCATAGATTGAACCTATCATTTTTATTTAGGTTTTTAAATTAGCGCTCTTTTCCACCCTAGGCTTATACTCGAGTCAATAAGTTTTCCCAGTTTTATGTAGTAAAATTAGGTGCCTCGGCTTATATTCGGGTCGACTTATACTCGAGTATATACGGTAAGAGGGCCCTGCTCGCAAGCTTACAATCTATGGGACAAAAGTTTAATACACAAAGGTAAGTGCTACATCATATTACATATTTGTCCAGCTTGAATGCAAAGGTTAAAAAGTATTTAGTGGGCTTCATGATCAGTCACACAGCAATGTCGGTCAGAGGGTTATTGTCTTGTGTTAGCTGTGTAGAGGGTGGGAATAGGGTAACCTAGGGAGATTAAGAGGGTGGTTGAGGAATATTATAAGCTTGTCTGAAGAGGTGGGTTTTCAGAGAACGCTTGAAGGTTTGAAGACTAGAAGAAAGTCTTATTGTGCGAGGGAGGGAATTACACAAAGTCCTGTAACCGAGAATGGGAGGATGTGATGAGAGTACCATAAAAAATATTAATAAATGCAAAATATGAATACAAATTATTGTATATATTATAAATGTTATTTTGTGTATTGATGTCTACAAGGACGCACACGTAAAAGGTGAGTGATGTAAAATGACAGGAGGGACTGTAT
Organism: Mixophyes fleayi; assembly: GCF_038048845.1. Classification (NCBI taxonomy): domain Eukaryota; kingdom Metazoa; phylum Chordata; class Amphibia; order Anura; family Limnodynastidae; genus Mixophyes; species Mixophyes fleayi. The sequence continues at coordinate 151,192,240 of NC_134408.1, read as the reverse complement.
CTAATTCGCTGAGTCAACCCAATATATGGTGGTGATGGATCCTGCCTCTTACCAGGAATTCATGTGTATACTGAACAGTATATACTGTATTTATTACTTTTGCAACATTCTTACATTTTTGGTTCCATTTTCAAACCTACATCCTTCCTTTCTGACAATCATTTCCTCATGCAATCATTTAATACCCACGAATCCAATAAACACATAACATATGGTCAGAGGGACATATCTTTATATGATGGACTGAAGACACTGGTGTAGTGTTAGATGCAGGGGCTGGTTGGCAAATTTTAGCCCATGGGGGGGGGGAGGGGGAAAGAGTCAGCCTCTTAGGAACACTTTTAAGGACAAAAAATGACTCTCAGCACAAGGTAGCCCAATATGACTAACCCCCCCCCCCCCCCCCCTCCCAAAAGAAAAATCTGTTTTGCATTAGATGCAATATAGACACATGTACTTATGGAGGTGGTACTGTGCACAATAAAAAATAGTTGGGCTTTTAAATACATTGTAAATGATTTCCTGCCTGGCTGCATCAATCTTCCAGTGGAGGAACAAGGACATCACCCCAGCTCCAGACACTGGAACTCTGAATGAGTTTTCTAAAGGACATCAACCACGGAGTCCCCGTGATTTCATCCGTTGGCCGCTGACTGGCAATGAAACATTCCTGAGATGGTGGTAGCGATAGAAGGACAGTAGCAGTACTTGTACCACTGCTGTCTATTATAAACAGACTTGTCAATGGCCAGAGCCCCCCAGCGAAGGCTACCGCTGGCAAAAAAAAATCCCTAAATCACCGTAATGGCAGTTTTTGCTGGATCAAAGTTTTTTTTCTATTGATAAAAAGACCCCAAAGTTTTACATCACCCCAATGGCTCATCTGGACAAGTCTATGCAAAATCTAGGCTATAAATACCCAAAAATATACCAAATATAGATGTTTTGAGACATGGGCAGAAAATAATATTTTCCGGAATCAAAAAGGCAGGGCCTGATTAAGGCTCAATGGGGCCTATCCCCACCATCTTTGTTAAAAACACACACACATAAAAAAGGATTAGAGAACTCTGGGGCCCTCAGAAGTGACATGGCCCTAGGCAGGAGCCTACATTCCTCATTGAGTAATACGTTTCTGCAAACAGGCTATTGTGGGCGGGGCTCTGGGCCACCAATCAGGGTTTAGACTGCTGAATCTTACCAGAAATAACCCAGTTAGTGGATCCACTGGTAACATTAATGAACTTGGCTCTCCAATTGTTGTTGAACTACAACTCCCAGCAATGTGAACACTTCTGCATATCTAAGCTTGCTCTAGAACATATTATTTCAATTCAAACCTCTCTGGATCTCTGACATTAATTAACCTGCCTATATTGTTGCCATAAATTGATTTTTCTAAAGTCCTCTCAATATGTATATGGGCATAAATATTTAGTTTTTTTGGGATGTAGTATAAATTAATTAACAAACAGGATCCTCCAGGTATTTGGACGAAACATTCCCCCTTTTCATAGGGAGGACAAGCTAAACATGTTTTGACAGTCATTTCAAGAAGCGATATTTATTTTGTAATGTGGCTATAGAACGTGGACAAAGCTCTGCAAAAAGCCCTGATATCTGACAATACGTTCTTTATGATCCTCCAATGTGTTTGTAATGCACTCAGAGCAAATTGAGGGTGCAGCTCTAAGCTGTCAATGTATTGTGCAAAGACAAAGGGCCCGATGAATGATCCTACTGCATACACAATCAATACACATCCTCGTACATCCTCGCACTAAACCCCCCTATATTATACATACTGGACACATTAACCCACTGGCTGCCAGTGAGGCGGCGGCACAAGACCCGGACGCTGACTGTGGACAGGAAGCACTGAATTAATGATCGCTATTTGCATATTACCAACATGTTCCAGAACTCATTGTAAAGCAAGGAGTATGTATGCAGAAACAAAACATATACAAAGCAGCCAGAGACAAGGAACGTGCACGCAGGATCTTACAATATAGTGGTAAGATTTTAACTGGCAATACATTATGTATGCTCAGGATTTTTAACATAAGTGAGGGACAGCACTGGAAAATTTATTCCAGGACACAGTGAACGGAAAACAATCATTTATCTCACTTGTAACATATAAAACATAACTAATCCCATCTCATCTTAGATCAGCTGATTGGAAGAACCAACACTCTGGAATATCCGACAGAGGAGAAGTTGCAGTTTCCTCAACATAAGGTGTTTTCAATTATTTTAAGATGAGAACATTTATAGCTATAAGTAGCACCCAGTGATATAACATAGATTAATCACTAAACGCATTCTTATCATTGTCAGAAATTATGATGATAGCAAAGTGACTTAAACAAGTGCCCTGAACTTGTGTATGTGATTTATACCTGGGATTAATACCTCTCACGATGTTTAATGCCTTAGTGCATTTTTAGAAGACTATATACATATACAGGGTTAAAAACAGAAAGAAAGAAATTGTCGCGGACAAAGAGAATTGGAAACAAAGAGGGCCACATCCAGGAAATGTTGGGGGACCCCTCTGTACATGGGGAGGGAAAGGCTACGTAGAAAACAGATAAACAAGGGTTAGGTCTCCTTTTCAGTAATTGATGCAACTTCATGTGTGAAGTGTTCAGTCCTGACAAGGAAATAATCAGAGATTGAACTTTGGGATAAAACCATCCTTCAGGAGAAGTGAACCATCGCTCATCACCAGTAAGTGCTATATTGTCACTCTTTGCCCCAGAGATCCGTGTACTGCCCGCTCTCGTCATTTCTCATGGGCAGGTTAATCCACATTTGGCACAGCCCAAATTCTTTCAGAAAACAACAACGGGCTCATTAAAATGTCCTTCCTTAATCATAGTGGCAGTGAAAGGCGGCCTTCAGAAAAGGCTTTGAATGAGATATGCTGCGGGATCACGGCCTATTGTTACCTCAAAGTTCATTTTCTCTACCGCTTCCCAAAGGCGACTTTTCTCCTCCTTCTACTTCACTTTGCCTGATACAAAGTTCACTCTGCAGCAACAATGGAGCTCCAGATGAATGGAGTTTTCTGCATTGTCTCTTAAATGGCAAAAAAATACAAAAGCGTTTAGGTAAATAGACAGAGACCTGTTTGTGCTGTGGATTCAGCGAGCTTGTATACACACAGCTCCTAAACGGACGCCATTCTGCCCGCGCAGATTACAAGTCTTTGCGTCAATTCAGAGTTTAAAGACATTTGTGACTCTCTAGTAGTGAGGAATCAGTGGGCGAGTTCTGGAAGAAATGACACCGTGGGTTACAAGATGAGAGAGATACAACGTATCACAGTAACAGGTTTTATTTACAAGCCAAATACTTTTTCATCCTTAGCACTTAAAGTGATAACTCATCTTTCATAAGTAACAAAGCTGTTATATGGATCTTTGCGTTTTTAAACCTCACTGAAACTATTTGAATTTAAAGTTGTTGTTCTTTTAGCATCCATAGCTGTTATTAAGTTATAACGTACTCATCCTACAATAGAGGCTGCCATCTTGTGGGCAGGACCAATATTCATGAGAATGCAGCCTTTCAATTCACCAAGGACTATATATATACACAGAAATGACAACAATACATAATACTATGTACAGAAAGGACAAACCGTCCCGGATAAAAATATATAACATTAGCTTCAGTAAGCTTAGGAGCCGATTTAGCAACATAAGTATGAATTTTGATTGTCCAGGCGGGCTGGGAAGAGCCCTAGAGTTTTTCAGCGCACAGGCGCCAGTCCTATGCTGTGGGCTGAGATCATTTTATCCAAAAATTTATGAGCCCAGACTAACCCACTTATACTGCCAAGTGCACCAGACCTGCTGCCAAGTCCCAGAGTTGCCATAATCCCCCTGGTGTCTGTGGAAAGAGTTGGGTGATGATTTCAAAATTATTGGAGGGTGCAAGGACAATATTAAATTATATATATGTGTGATATATACACACATACATACACATATACATATTATAATACTATAAGGAGTGTTGAATGTAAATGAGTAATCTCTGCATTCCTCCCAGTCACTGATAGGTTGTCATCATCTGGGAGCTCCTGCATCTCATCAAGAACAAGGTAAGTGAATTGAGGGACTATAATGAGCAGAGGGAGGGGGGCCAGATTAATGTGTACTGGGCCCCACCATTTCTGATGGCACCCCCGATCACAGCAGGATCACATTAATGGCTGGGCAAAGTGAGTTGGTGGTCTAATTGCTTTCTAAAGGTCCACATCCTCCGGCGTCTACACCCCAGCTGGAGGGGGTCCACGCAGTCACACACCCTGTAGTTACGCCCACAATCCTACGAGGTCTGAGTGATTTTTGTTTTACTAGGTCTTAATGTTAGAAGTGGAGTGGAATGGGTTTTAAGGAATCCATCCATTTACTTTGTATTTATATTTAGCACAGGATGAATTTCAGCACCCCACAGTTTCCATCCACCCAGAAGTATAACTACCTGGGCAGCAGGAGTAGCTTCTGATAGACCCTGCCAGCGCAGAGCTTAATAAGATTTGTTTCTGCTCCAAGGCTTAGGAAGCTCTGCTGTTTCCATGCAGATAGGGCGAGGAGGCAGCCGGCTTATTAAGTATGAAGGGCACTACAAACCTTGGGGGGTCACTTCAAATTATTGCTATAGAGCCCCAGGTTTCTAGTTATGCCTCCTCCCTAATGCCTTCAACAAGACCAGAAGTCACAGTTCTGAAATATTATTTACACCAGTAAAACCTTTAATTGACAAATGACTGAATACTGAATGGAAACATTCTCCCCCCCCCCCCCCCTTGTCACTGGATCACGTGATCCCAGAGGAGTCACAGGAGTTACATTGTAGCATCTATTATCATTGTGAGAAAATGTGAAGTGATATCAGCTCAGGTCCTGACTAGACTCAGAACTGAGGGAAAATTCTGGCACATCAGACAAAACAAACATGGACCTGACATATTGTTCCTTCCCTGAGATGTGCGTCCAAGGTTACAGATAGCTGCGTATCCTGCATAGTTCTGTAGCCTGGTTAGAAGTCACCACAGGGCGATATCTGTACCAGGTCTGGAAAGTACAAAACCGTAAAATGTGTCACATTACGATATTTATTTCAGCATCACCATTAACTTTCTATCAGGCTCGTTCACACTGCAAGCTCTCTACTTGGTTGTGACTGATGGATCGGAGACAACAAGACTGGCTGGGCCTGTGTGCTGACATTGTGTTACATAGTCTGGGAAACTGATTCGATTTTTATTGTATCGGACACTATGGGCTCTGTTTTCTTGCGTCAGATACTGAGCGCACACAGTGGAAACGCCCAAACATACGCTCTATGCACATGTGTCTCGTTACCCCGAAGAATTGTCACTTGTCTTTGCTTCTTGTCTTGTTTTTCTCCTGTTCTATATCTCTTTTTCCCTTATCTTCCTGCGAGGCTATTGCAAGGTATCTCATTCATTAGTGGTTATGCCCCGTCCTAAGCGTGCTTCCAACCATCCCATTAGGCTGGGTGATTCCCCTCCCCCCCTCCTCTGCCACCGGCCATCTTGCCCTGAATCCAGTGGAGGATGCCGGCGGGAAGAGAGGTGGTGCCTCCCGCCGTCCCCTCATCATTCCCCCCGCTGTCGGCCGCTAACTTACCTTCTCCTGCTCGTCCGAGAGGTTCTGTCTCACTGCCCGGCGGTTCAGGGTGCACCGCCGCAGGCAGTGCGCATGCGCAGATTGTGCGCACCAGAGAGGGCTGCCCGGCCGTCCAGCTCTGGTGCGCTTAGGGGGAAAAATGCAAGGGGCTCACAGATTATGAGGAGAAGTGAGTCTCCTCCAACAGCCACCAAGCTGGGTAGGAGCATTTACACAGGTGTGACCCCACTTTCGGGGTTAGGCCAGTGTGAGCGATAGGATTAGAAAAGGCATTTTCATAGACATGTTCACTATCACGGTAATGGTAAAGAAGGGCTTTGCCGCTGCAAAAGAAAAAGATGGCATAGGAGTAGAGGCATACAAATCTTTTGCTAATTGGCTTAGCGGATACTGTATATTTGCGGCCATATACATTGAATCTAGGCCTGGCGAGTTAGCGGATGTGTGGAAGTATTTACAAATGATAAACGACATGCATCGAAAAGATGACCCTTGGATATGGAGTAGATATAATGACATTTTTCAGAGAAAAATGAGCGGACGAGCAAGCATCCCCTTAGGGTCCAAAGATATTGATACATGGTTGGAATTAATGCGCCAGAGCAGTCAGAGTGCCACCTACCCCATTCAAAAACGATTTCAGGCAGCTGGGAGGGCTCTAGCTGCCCTCCTCCCAAATAACAGATGCTTCTCGTACAATGCAGGCTCATGCAATAGGGGCGCAGCGTGCAAATACCGACACGTGTGTTCAACCTGCAGGGGGCCTCATCCCGCCACAGAATGCACAAGACCCTCACACACAGGAGGTCTGGGAAGAGGCGCTCAGACCGCAGCTCAACATCAAGGCCCATTCCCTAATTAACATACAAGCGTTAGAAAAATGGCTGAAGCTATACCCATGTCAAGAAAGGACCTCCTTTTTGAGTAAAGGTTTTCGCTTAGGTTTAAAAATCCCTGTGCAAGACACATTATGCCTGCCCATTCCGTTTCACAGAAGCAATGGAGGCGAAAATAGCTAAAAAACTGAAAGACGGTCGGATGCTGGGTCCTTTTGAATATCCGCCCATTCGTAATCTTGTAGTGTCACCAATAGGGGTTGTTTCAAAAAAGGCAGAAAATTCAGGCTAATTCAACATCTGTCTCACCCTACTGGCAATTCAGTGAACAATTCAACTGACCCTCTTTTATGTACGGTTACTTATCAGTCCTTCGAATCTGCGCTTGGGTTAGTTCAGGAGTTTGGAAAAGCTAGACATCGAGTCTGCCTTCTGGCTACTACCATTACACCCAGAGTCATTTAGATTGATGGGTTTCAAATACAAAGATGGTTTCTATGTGGACCGTTGTCTGTCCATGAGCTGCGCAATCTCTTGTTCCTACTTCGAAAGCTTTAGCTCATTCCTGCACTGGGATATACAAGCAGGCACGGGACATCACGGGATTGCTCATTACATAGACAACTTCCTTATTATTGGTAGGGCAGGATCACGACAGAGTAGGGACATTTTACATGCAGCCAAGTAATTTTTCACAGTGCTGGGGATATCCATCACCCACGACAAGACGGAGGCCCAGTAGAGAGGTTGTCTTTTCTCGGGATCGAGATCGACACCACAGCCGGTGATTACCGCCTTCCGTTAGATAAAATCGAGAATATGAAGGAAGCTATAGCTGCCGTTCAGAGTGCTCAGTGCACCCAATTACGTAAAGTACAATCCCTTTTAGGCCTTTTAAATTTAGCGGGCCTGAGTCATTAAGGAGAGCAAAGCATAAAAAAGGAGTAACATTTGCACTTGGGCAAAACCATGTTGCATTGGAGGGGGAGGTAAATTTAAAATGTTGGGACAGATTTATACTTTGGGTAGGACATGTCCTAGATCAACTTTAAATTTCAGTGTAATAATAAAGCTATCAAGTATTTGTGTGCTAGATGAAAAAACAGCCAGTATTTAACTTATGTGCAAAATAATAAACTAATTTGCACCCCTTAAGTTATAACATGGTTTGTCCCAGAGAACATTTACTCCTTTTTTGCCTTAATGACTCAGGCCCTGCATGTAGAATTATTCCCATGGGCCGGGCTTTCTGCAGAAAACTCCAAAGAGCTATAGCGGGCAGATCAAGACCTCAATCATGGATTCGTTTGTCTCAAGAAATTAGGGAGAACTTACAAATTTGGATTTTGTTTTTAGACGATTTTAAACGAATTTGGCCCACCCCCCAGGTCCCTAATCAACAACTAGAATTGTTTACCGACGGATCAGGATCACTAGGTTTTGGCGCTTATTGAAACGGAAATTGGTGCACACTGCACCGGCCAGAATCGTGGCCCTGATGTGGCATTGTAACCAGCCTATTAGTCCTGGAGCTCTTTCCAATAATAGTAGCGTTAGAATTATGGGCCCCAATGTTATGCAATCGACAAATAGTTTTTGGTGTTACAACATGGGTATAGTCCAAACCATTAATAAACAGAGCACTATCTCCCCTCATGCCATTGACTTGATACGCCATTTAGTTCTGCGCTGCCCAGAATATGACATCTCGTTCAGAGCACAACACATCCCCGGAGATAATAACAACATTGCAGACTCTCTGTCACGTTTTCAATAGCGTCGATTTAGGGCCTTAGCACCACAGGCTAATCTTACAGGGACCACGTGTCCCACTTGTGTTTGGCAGATTATCAAGCCGGCATAATAGGATTGGCAGTGCGAACCCTGGCCCTGGCAGCAAGACGAGCTTATCCGGCGGCATGGAGTCAATGGTCCAATTTTCTGATTATTAGGGACCCCCAACACTCAGGTCAGACGGACGTCTTTGCAGCTTTCATGTGGGAGCAATATAGTGCGGGGTCATCTAAGACAGCCATGGGCTCCACGTTAGCTGGAATATCATTCATGTCGTGACTGTATGGAAGGGTAGATGTAACAAAGACCTTTATTATAGCCAAAACTCTGAAAGGATGGGCGCACGACAAACCGCTAATTGAAAACACTAGGAGACCAGTAGATGTCCTGATGTTGCAAAAATGAATGCAGGCGCTGCAGGTTGTTACACGTGATAGTTACGAGTTATTGATGTTTTAAGACGGTCTTTGCGCTAGCATTTTTTGGTGCTTTCAGAATATCGGAACTGGTAGCACAGTCTAGGCAAAGAAGCTGCTCAGGACTATTAGGTCGTCACGTGATAATTCAAGAGTGTCAGGTATTATGCAAAATCTCCAGGTCTAAGATGGACCAAGCCGGTAGAGGCTTATGAGTTCACATTCTGCCAAATGCGGATCCAGAAATTTGTCCCCCAACACAAGACAATTTCATAGTACTAGACCTCCCATCCCCCACTATTCACTTTCAATTTTATTCAATATTTAAACGTGCATTAAAAGTTCTGGGTTTAGACCCGTCCCTATACGGCACCCATTCCTTCCGTATTGGGGCAGCCACGTCGGCAGCATTAGCAGGGGCATCGGTGGAAGAAAATAAAAATATTAAGGCGTTGGAAATCCGCCTCGTATAAGAAATACATTAGGCCCAATGTATAATCATTATTGTTTTGTATTTTCAGCAGCTCTCTTTTAATCTATACTGGCTACTTCCTACTCTCTTTATATCCGGTAATCCAAGGCTCCAATGCTCGTCTCTTGTACGCGAGGTCATGAAGGGATTTTACCTGTTTTTGCCTGGATAAAAGCCTGATTAGTAGTGTGTCTCTAGGTTTTTTGGGGGTTTTTCACCTGCATGTGGATGCCAAGTTTTCCCCCTCCCCTCCACTTCCCTTCCACGGTTACTAGGGTTCAGAAAACCTCACCCCTCCTCCTCCACTCTTTACCCTCTTTGTGCTTGTCTTGTTGTCTCATGCTTGCTCCCACCGTTTTTTTCATGCATTTCACAACACCGTGACTTGGTGCCACAGCAGCTCTGCTGAGTGCAAAGGAGCAGGTGCCATCATCCAAGCAAAAATATAGTGCTGTTTTTGACCCTCCTGATCCAGTATAATTTATTTTACACGTCCTTCACCTTACAAAATCTATCTGGATTGTCGGCCATTCGTATGTTTTCTGGCAGCCAGACACGAGGAGGCAAATCAATACCAACAAATCCTGACCCCAGTTGAGGTTTACTGGCAAGGTAGGAAGAGAATGTGCTGGCCCGATCTATTGCCCTGGCTTACACACCTGATTAACCAGTAGGACCCTCCTGACGCGCTGGTAGTACATTTGGGGGAAATGACATAGGGAAAGGAAAATCCATCTAGCTGATTTATCAAATACGTTAGGGCCTTACCGATATAAAAAATAAATGGCCGACCATCATCCTGGCATGGTCCGCAATAGTGCCCCGATTATTGTGGAGATCAGACATACCCCCACAAACCATCAGAAAAATAGTCAAATCAATCAAGCCGCCAAAGTGGCTATCACTGCTAAAGGGGACCTGTCCAGTCAGTTATCGACTGGACAAGCGGAATGTTTTCGTAGGGACGGGGTACACCTCACAGATTCCAGTGTAGGTTTGTTTATTCAGAACATTTATAGGGCTATTGGAGTTGCCCTGTGGTAGATGAGCTTGTGGCGGGCTGTCAGTCCCCTAAGGACATCCAGTGGTGGTAGGGCGGCAGTGCGATCAGCGGCTGGGTCATACGGTCGTTATCGCTGATTGGCCGCAGGGCACTGCCCCCTTCGAGGAACATTAACTCTTGATCCTTTATAGGGAGGATCCCTTGGCTTGCTATAAGGCTCGCCACTGTGAGTCTAGAGGGGGTGTAGGCACCTAAAGGCAGATTTAACATCGGCCGGGCACTTAAGGAATTGTTTCTGTGTTAAGTGGTGTTAGGCCGTTAGCCATCCACGCTTGGTTCAGACTCCAGTTGGTTTAGCTGTCCCGCAGTGCACTTTCTCCGCCATATTATAATATTAATAAACTGTGACCTTCTTTTGCCACTATACAAGTCTCTGTGTATTTATTATTACATAAGTTATGTTAAGTATTATTATTATCCTTTATTTGTTAGGCGCCACAAGAGTTCCGCAGCGCCGTACAATGCACAGACGATAGACAGTACAGGGTAAAACATTACTGAGTAGTAAACAAAAATACCAACAATTCAGCAGCTCCAAACAGGCTAATGCAGAAAAGACGGAGCAGAAGAGTAGGTAAGGACACAGGAGGGAAGAGGGCCCCGCTCAAATGAGCTTACATCCTAAGGGAGGGTGAACAAGACTCAGGTACAAAGGGGGCCAGATGATGTAAAGGAGAGAAGAGGGGACGGGAGGAAGGAGGGGAGAGCGGGTTAGGTGGAAGGATGGTAGGCTTTGAGGAACAGTTGGGTTTTTAGTGCCCGTTTGAAGGAGCTTAGAGTGGGAGAGAGACGGACGGAGCGAGGGAGGTCATTCCAGTGAAGGGGGGCTGCCCGGGAGAAGTCTTGCATTCTGGAGTGGGAAGAGGTAATCAGAGAGGAGGAGAGGCGACGGTCATTGGCCGAGCGCAGGGAGCGGGCAGGAGTGTGAATGGAGAGGAGGTTGGAGATGTAGGGGGCAGTAGACTGGGAGAGTGCCTTGTATGTGGTGGTCAGGAGTTTGAAGATGATTCTGTAGGGGATGGGGAGCCAGTGTAGGGCAAGGCAGAGAGGGGAAGCGGAGGAGGAGCGGCGAGAGAGGAAGATGAGTCTGGCAGCCGCGTTCAGAATAGAGCGGAGGGGGGCGAGGTGGGAGAGGGGGAGGCCGGTGAGGAGGAGGTTGCAGTAGTCGAGGCGTGAGATAATGAGAGCGTGGATGATAGTTTTGGTGGCATTCTGAGAGAGAAAAGGCCGGATGCGGGCAATGTTGCGAAGTAAAGCTATGCCAAGGGTTGCGACAAGAGAAGGTGTGTTATAAAGGTAGAAAGCATCCAGGTTATGCAGTTTATGACTATCAGCAGCACTATCTAACCTCTTCTGATTGGCTAATTGCATACTGGCTCCAGGTGACAGTACTTCATTCATTAGTTTTGCGGCTATATTATATGAATTTGCGGGTGTAATTCACATAGCTTTATTGACATTTCTGTTTGGTCTACAGCAGAAAAGACATTTGATTTTTAAAGGGAAAAACAACAGATGTTTGTATTTAATTACATTTTATATGGAAATTTGACTTTTATTACTAACTGTTAACACACTATTCTCTCTTATGTAAAGGACACTTGTGTACAAATAGGGTAATGTAACTTTCTCATTTACCACTAACACTGTCAGCCCGCATCTCTACACACTCATGTCACACCTGGCATAAGGCTGGAGAACATGCCACTGTTTATGAGATGAACGACTGCAATCCTAAGTATGTTCTAAGCATAAATGCTTCCAACTCTAAATGCCTCCTATAATCGCTTTGTATCATACCACATTCAGTAATTAGATTTGTTGTGGATTATTACACTATGCCTGCTTTCTTATGTACTTAAGTGATACTCTATATAATAGACACCCTAAGCTATAGTTACTATAATATTAAGTAGTTGTATGTAGGCAACATTCTCTGTGCTAGACATAATCTTTTCTTAACTATACACCTTGGTTCTCTGTGGGCGTGGCTGCAGAGACCTGGGTGAGTCGAGGGCGTGGCTTCCTCTGTATATGTCGCCAAAAGTATTTCTGATGACGTTTGGAGATGCATGCAACTGGGAAGCCATTTGTGTGCAAATAGCAAATGAAGTTGTTTAATACAGTTTCTTACAACATTTATAAAGGAAAAGTCAGTTCTGATTCACTCAAACACGCCTACTGCCGCCTACCTTCAACTCACCTACATACCTTCCAACTGTCCCAATTCTAGGACCCTGTACCGCAAATGGGAATGTTGAGGGAAGGGAGGTATGTAGTGGGCAGTCTAAAGCGCTAGGCAGCTCTATGGGATGTGTGGCCATGTCCCCATTTTGCTGTGACCACACCCACTGTACCACTGGTGTGGACAGGCTTGTTGGCAGGTGTGCCAATTTTTGGGTGAAGCTCCATCCACATAAGTGAAAGCTCTGCACCCTTGCAAGGTCCATAAGTGAGGACTGATGGGGGTCCGCAACATACACAACTGGAAACACCAAGTATCCCCCACCCTCTCACCTAATGGGGTCAATTATGACTAAACGCTTCCTGACACAGATGTCTGTTTCCTTTACTGCCTACTTTTACACTTTGTGCCCACTTAGTGTGTGCTGAGCTTTCCCAGTGCACGTGGAGCAAACCAGCAACATTCAGTTCACGGCACAGACTACCCTGCACCTAAGATGTATTTTATTCTACTGAAAGTCAAAACACTTCTGTGGTGCCGACACGTCAGCGCAATTGCAGTGAAGTCCGATCAGGAAGGACAGCATTTGGGCTTGGTCACTGGGCCAACTGCATTTTTGTCCCAAAAATAATAATAATAAAATAATTTAACCGCTATTACAAATATTATATATAAATACATTAAATTATCCAGTCCCTTTGATAGATTAGTAACACAATATACACTATACACTTATTAACATACGTATTCATGTGTCATTGCAAGCCTCGTGTGTTTAACCCATGCACTGACAGAGCCTTACACAGCATATCATTAGCGCAGACAATAATATATTCACAAAGTTTATTCCACTCTATAAAGGTTTAATGCCAGTTGCCTGCAGTAATTCTCCGTCATCCCGTTATGAGGTTCCACCTCTGGGTCCTATAACGGAACCTCCAGTCTTCCTGCAATGTCTGTATTTCGGTTTAACTGCAGTAGCTCCATTTACAAGGTGTGAAGTCTCTTTCAAAGGCAACATTTATCGCACCTTTTGGCTTTAATTTGAGGGAGGCCAAAGCTCCTTAAACTCGTCTCAGCCGTTGTGAAATTCTTGCTGCAGCCATTGCCTGTAGCGTAACATATGTATTTATGTTTATGTAGTGTAAGAGAAGATTAGATTTAATCTCGGGCTGGCTGTGTATGATGTAGGTGTGGCTGATTCAGGTAGCGGCTTCAGTGATTAGCTAAGTACCGCTGCTTTTACTATAACCTATATTACTACAGCTGCGAGCCACAAGGTTAAAGTGGCACTAAAGTAAAAAAAACTTAAAACTTTTGAGTGAGAAGCAGAAATCATATGTGTGCGTGAACTTAGATTGTAAGCTCCAATGGGACAGGGACTGATGTGAATGATAATTATCCTATGTGCAGCAGTAAGTTGTACGATAATATAAATAAACTATAATAAATAAATTGTGCAGTGAATGATTGTCATCTCCCCACCCACATAGCGCGTTGGCACACGGACATTGTAGAACGCTGCTGGCTAGCAGGCAGAGCTTTAACATTCGCTGTGATGTCACTGTGAGTGTTTGATCAACTCACAACGCTGTTATTTCCTGGTCGGACACCAACAGTGTTTCAAAATGCCGTGTGGCATTGCCCACATCTTATAACTTCACACACACGATAGTTAAGTCCTCCCAGGTGCAAGAATTAGATAAATTAGACTTTATTATATAAGCCACAGTATGTGATACCTGCTGGGTTTGGAAACGATTCAGAGTGACCTCTGGTACCTCCTGCATTCAAATATTCTGTAATTCTGCTTATTTCTGGTCGTAAAGGACCTCCCCTATACATCTAATAGCCTTATAATTTACTCTTTAGTATACATTGTGCCATATTCTATAGTCAGGGCCATTTTAACAGCATTATAGGGCCCCGGGCAAAGCAGTGCATTGGGGCCCTACCTACACAACCACTCACAGGAATAAAAATTTAAATTATTGCTAAAATTAAGCTTATATTTACTGCTACCTCCAAATCATATTATGCTAAACAGTAGTGCCCCCAGTACAAGAAAGAATGGTTAAAAAGTAATTAAACATATACTGCATGCGAGAAAATATATTAACATACCTAGTAACCTGTGTTCTGATCTCGTACTGAGCGCCTGAGAGGAGGGAGCCGCGGCTGTCATTGATCCTTTGATCCTAGAGACAGTCTTCCGAGATGTGTGCACCCGCGGGGAGACCGGGAGAGGTGTTAGAAGGAGGTAAGGATCAGCCCTGGGCTGATCCGCACGGCACATGCATTAAGGTGACTGGTTCCTGGGGAGGATCCAGCCACTAGGAAGCGAATAAATGTCAGGGTCGACCCCTAATAGGCTAGGGCCGGCCCCCTTAGCTTGGGCCACACAGACTGCTGGGTACCTTCTGTAAATATATATAACAGGAATAAAGTTGGCAAACCTATGGGGCCCCTATGTTCGTGGGGCCCCCGGGCAACTGCCCAACATTCCCATGTGTTAAGATGGCCCTGTCTATAGTAGGGAATATTAAGTAAATCACTTGGCTTTATCTGGTTACTAACCCCGCATTCATGGTAAAACACTTGACACCTAAATAAGGGGAAGGGGCAGGGTGTCACCATTAGGCAAACCTTAGCAGTAACTTAAGGTGCCAATGTTTATGGGGTGCCTAAGACACTTAATGAGTGACATAATGTCATGCCAGTGATTTTAATGCCCCCACAGCACCCTACATGGAGAGCCGGCCACCGACATAAAGGAGAAGATGCCGGGTGGCGCTATGTTGTCACAGACAAGCTCCTGCCTCTGCTCCTCAGACTGTGGGTGGGAGCCGACTAAGGCACCCCTAAGGCTTGCATCACCCCTGGGTGGAGGTACGGAATATGAATGTGTTATACACAATGTATTGTAGTAATGAAACGGGCACATTGCTAACATTATATTTTATGCACTGCCAGAATATGCACAATTATGCTAATAAATAGACACACAGACAGGTCCACAAATTCACTCCCATTTCCTGACGTTAGTAGCATCACAACCAGGGCCTGATTACTGGGTTTCAGGGCGCACTACGGTAAATACGCTCGTAGCGACCTTCAACTTCCATGACAGGATAATAGTTAAATTAAACTTGTTAATTTTAAATCCGGCTTCGTTCACTCCCCCCAAGCCAATGTTTTCGTGTTTTTGAAACATAGCTCCACTTGGCTTTTAAACAGGTCACAACAATCTTTGTTACCCATTTAGTTTTCATTAAAATCAGAACCGTATAGCGGAACTGAGGCATGAAAGAGCGTTACTGAGGGTGAAGGCATGAGGGTGGAGGGGGAGGGGGGAGGCTGTCGCGCATGCCCCTGTCGCTGTCCTTGTCTCTACTCACTTATCCTCAAGTGACCGCCTGAGAATGACCATGGGAATACAACAAGATTAAACATTACTTCCATGTTTTCTTTATACATTGAAGAGCGACTGTCTCCCCTATCATTTAAAATTAATTCTATACCTCTCGCAGTCACAATTTTGCACCCCCAAACATCTTGCATCCCACCCAAAAGCCCTCCGTCCTAGGCTGCAGCCGAGTCAGTCTTCTGGAAGATCAGGCCCTGATCATGAACGAAAGTCTTTTTACTCAGCCACGTCGATCATGCAGCATTATAGAGAGATGAAGGAATGAATTAGGGAGGTGAGGTTGGGCTTTGGCACCAACAGAGAACATTCTACATTTACGCAATAGCATATGCAGCTTTATATGACAATAACGGAAATCCCTGTGATTGAGATCTGCACTTAGATGCAATGTCACCTGCGCTTTACAAAGATAAAGAATAATGCTAAAAAATATGCAACTATACGGACTGCGAGTATCTCTCCACACTACAACTCCCAGCAGTCTGCCAGCCAAGATTCACAAGGTCTCACATTGTGCAGTAAGGCTGAGGGGCCTATGCACCAAAATGCACTGATAATATTTATAAATATAAAAATTATCACTTACTAACTAAATGAATTAGGAAAATATCACTAGGGCAGGTGACACTGGTCCGGAGCAGTTAGAGATAACTGCCCAGCCAGACAGATATCCGCATACTAATGTCAGCTTGCAGGCTCACGCACATGCAGCGGAACTGAACGCTCACATTTGGACTTTCAGTTGCACAAATAAAAAATAAAATAAATACATAAACTAAAAAAAATAGATAAAAATATTTTTAAATTAAAAACCATTCAACATTGAAAAAAATGCTATATTCAATAATAACATCTTGAAATGGCGAGAACAGAACAAGTATTGCAATCCTTGTTAAATAGTCTTGCCCATGCACTAGAAACATCCCTGAGGCATAAGGCACCTCTGCCTCATTTGTCAGTGATGTCATTCGGCCCTAGCGAATTGACAGGCTGTATTCTCCTGCATACCGGTTAGGCCCACAGAATGGATTGTGGTGCAGCCTAGAATCTGTAGAAGTAGGTGAGCGATGCACTTTAATTAAGCAAACCTATTTTAACAACTTTGAACCATGAGGAATAGTCCTCACTTAGAAGTTAAAACAGCTTTCAAAAGTCAAACGTCATGATTTCCAAAAAAGTTCATTATCTTTTACTGCTTGGGAGAATGTCTATGAATCTCTATATAAAGGATGATCCATACAACACTGTATATTGCACGGAGTTACTTAGCACAGAGTAAGGGAACATTGTGCTTCGTATGAGAACACAACATTTAGTGAAAGGAACATTTAAAGTTTTAAATACATTCAGCAATAGGGAGGTGTTAAGATACTATAGCCGGAGGACACAACATACACAACTTTCCTCTTGGCCGAATTTTATTCATATTTATTGTGTCAAGTGAAATGGTCGGAGAAGTACGAGAACTTCACAGCAGAACAATGGCCGCAAAACCCTTGATCTTAAACTGTCATTCTCCCGGAGATTAACAGCTTCATCAGCCAGTGTTGATATTGACTCTGTGTTGCCAAGTTACTCGTTTGCCACCAAGAAAATAGGGCTGCGCGGGACAGAGGGACACACAACGGATCAGCAGATAAGCTTGAGCGTGCCGAGACTTGATCCACCCATTATGGTCAACACAGGAGCTGAAGAATAGATAACTGTAATTTTACACCTCAATAGGCCTGGAAAACAGCAATTAGGAGTCGAGTTATCAAAGGCTGTAAAAGAAAATCATCTAATGAATGTTCTGTGCTGTGGTAGATGAAGTTCTTTGGAAACGTGGCCAGGAAGCAACTGAACTCACAGGTCTGTTGAGTTTGGAAGGGAAACAATTATTACGCTTTGGGGCTGATCGTTAGGTAGTCAATTAATTTTTGCAGAACCCCACCACCCCACACATATTGGCACTTTGTTTTTTAATTAGTAACACCTAACCAGGAATTCCAGAGATGCTTGAGGTGTATGCAGGCTCTCAGCAGTGGGGAGAATATCTGATGGGTCGTCAGGCTCTCCTCCATGGAACATCTTGGCTTCTCTGCTTCTTTAGAGATTACATACATACGTAATCCTAACATTAACCCAAAGTCTAAATCCAAGCCCACATCCAAGCTTTAACCATGGACCTAACATTATTCATCATAGCCTAGCGCCGACTGGGCACGACGGGCAGGTGCCCGGGGGCCCAGCGGGCAAGGGGGCCCCAGGCAGGGCTCTCAATGAAAATAAAAAACCCTGTAAAAATACAAAGAAATAAATAAACTTACCTTTTGCGGTCACCTGGTCAGGTCAGGTGGTGATCCGGCTCCCTTCCTGGTCCCCTCTCCTGTGCTGTGCTTGCAGTGAATGTCGGGCGTGATGACGTCATCACACCCGACATTCACTGCGACTGCAGCACGGAGGAGAGCAGAACGGAGAACAGCTACACCGACTCAGCGAGGACTCAGAAAAAAGAAGAGAAGGACTCGGAGAACAAGGCGATTGAAAGGTAAGTTAAGGGGGATTTGATTGCTGAGTGAGCACATATAAAAAAAAAGTGATATATATATATATATATATATATATATATATATATAGAGGGGCCCCGATGCACTGCTTTGCCCAGGGGCCCACAATGTTGTTAAGATGGCCCTGCCTTTAATAACTTGGATGAGCTGAATCCGGCAGCACCACCGGTAAGAAGCTTTCAGCTAATGCCCCTTCGTGTCAGCGGCTGGCGCTCAGTGTGTGGGCACGCGGTGACAATCAAGACACCAAGTGGCGGCATCAGCCCACAATCTATACTGCGCACCCCCAGATTATTTCTGGTTGATAAATACCCTTTGCAGATTATTTCATTTGGGAGAGTTGTGATTTCACTGTGATAAGCTGGGAATAAATGACGATTGTACCATCTCAATGAAAAGATTTTCAGTACATTTTCTTCCTACCCTTTATAATTTGTTTTTTGCCAGATAACAGAATTTAAAACAAGCATTTTGTTTAAATCAAGCAAAATACCAACCACAGCTACAGAACACGACAATTCTCTCTAAAGGTCCTGATACATTTTATGACAAAGTGAAAGGCATTTACAGCAATATTAATTATCAGATTATACAGTATGTTCCAGTTTATATCAATACATGAAACAGTTTTACACTATCTACTATAGAATGACCATTTATAATGCTAGCGTGTGCACGCATTGAGAATTGCTGGACATAGGAGCTTTCTCTGCAGATGACATTTTATTTCTTTTAAACTCACCAAGAACTTGGCCGCTTTCACCCATATTACATGATGCAAATATGTTAAGAAATCACCTTTGCGTTACATAACAAACTTAAAATGCAAATGAAACACATGTACCGCCCCTGAGAGGAGCGAATGTCACACCCCTTATGACATATGAGGTGTGTGATGCCTTAATTACTATTCTGTCCAGGGGATCCCGGTTTAGGTGTAAGACACAGAATCATTTCTTGATGTGCCTGGACTGGCAGTCCTCAGTACTGCTGTCTAAAGCTATATACCCACTGGCATCTTTTAAATATGTTATTAACATTTTTAACTCACATTTAAACACGTCTAACACTAGGAAATCATTGCGTTGCAGTAGCCTTTATCATAACGCTACTTGTTCCGTTTTCACGTGTTGGGAAGTCTACAAACATTAGAAAAATTAAGTAATAATGCATATCAAACCTGTCAGTCTTTATATTAATTATTACTAGTGTTAAAAAAATGCATCGAGAAAAGATGCATAAGTCAAGATCTTGGTTGAGTTGCAATTAATACACGTGTTACAATGAGGAAAATATTACATTATCAAAACACCACATTTCAGCCATACAACACTTCTGAATCATCCTAAGTGTAGTTAGTAATCCCAGGCTACCTCTGATGAAACCCTTTAGAGGTGGAGAAACGCGTCAGGTGATATTAGTGGCAAACAGACTCCTCTTATATCAACAGAAAATTTGGATTACATCTATTTACAGTGGATTTTTTCTTGGCATCAAATTGTTGCTTAATTGATGGACTATGTCATATTTTTTCAATTAATGGGATTTTTTCATCCTAAATAATAGCTGTGGACAATTATTTAAATATCGATTGAACATTCTTACTGGCACCTGGAATAATATTGGATTGCTTTATGTGGAATTGTTTTTGGAGAATGCATTTTAACTACACAATGTATTAGGAGAGTTTGTTGTCCTGATTACTTGAACAGTAACTGTTACAGAATTTCATTAAATCATGTATTCAATATATGTGGCCATGTGTATATGTACATATAAGGGTTGTTAATCAATTATAACCAGTAAATATTGATGCTGAGAGAAGAGTCGGGATCTATCAACAACTGCTTTTTAATTTGCCATAATCAGGGTGTATACATTTTATTATGTTATTTTTATGACATGTATATATATATTTTTATAAATTGTTTTTTCTTAAGAAATACGAGAGTTAATAATCTTTTAATAATCTTTTCACCATAACCAGCGCTCTTCTATATTTTTGCTAATCCCATGTCGAACTGTTGGCAGCCCATACACACATTACAAGGGGAGTATAGGAAAGCATCAAGCAGTACATGAAAAACAGATGTAAAGTTACACAGACTTCTTGAGGATGATGCCCAGTGTCAGAATCAGCCCCTTTCTCTACAGATAGTTATGTTAAGTAGTCAGCTCTCATTATTAATACAGTGCTTCCTGTAAACAGCTTCAAATCCCAGTGTCAGCACATTGTGTCCCAGGCACCAAGACTAAACTGTAAGCTCACCTGGTCATTCATACTGTGCTTGCTAATTCCTGTATTGGATGAGGTGGGCTGTAAGGGGAGGTGGGGTGTGTGGACGGAGAGGGCAGGACTCTACCAATCACGTCATTTGTCCCCCACGACACAATGACGCAAGCGCATCACTTTACGATGAGGGTGGGGCCAAAATGATGCGATTCCCGTGAATCTCGTCGTGGGGACTCCAATCCTGCCCTAGTGAAGTGGGCAGATGTGAGAGAATGTCCTGCTCTCCCGGGAGTTTGGGAGACCTACCCAAAATTAGGGAGTCTCCCAGAGAGTGGGCAAGTATGATATATATTTATACAGTGCTAGGTAAATGTAACTGAATGGCCGGGGACTGACAAGTACCCAAATTTAATGCTCTTCAACACTAAAATGTTTAGTACTTAATATATCTATGTATATTAATAAATTGTGTAAAAAAGCATCTACAATTAGGGCTCTGTGTCCCCCAACTATCCCACGTTACACACAGGACACACAAACACACATACATACATGGGACACACATATGGGACACACACATACATGACACATACAGAACAGACTGAGGATAACTTCCAGTATACAGAATCTGGCTCTGTCAGTAATGTACCTGTCTGTGTCCTGAGATGATGCTGAGAATGAAGCTGAGTAATGAAGATATAAATATTACAGCTCCTGGGGTGCTCATTCTGCTGAGGGGAAGTTCGTAAAAAACGTTTTGCCAGAACATCAGTCTCAGGCGACTTAATTAATATCTTACAGTGTGTCTCTATTACCGACTGAGTTACACAAGCAGCGGCCATTTTTCTGGAGACCAAAATGCACTGAGACCTATGTACAAAAACTCAGCCACTATGACTTCTGTATTGGAGGCAAATCTGATAGTGAGAACTGATCACCAAGTGGTGAGTACACTGAGAAGTGAGGAGAAAGGTCAGTATGACAGAACTGGGTGGTCACACTGCAATCACTGCACATATATGGTTGTGGATGTTACTAGCAGTACTTTTATACACAGCAACTAAGGACCTCTTACCTTACATTCAATTTGATTCAATATGAAAAGCATCTTACAATACACACACACACACATCACATCACATCACAAATCTTAATTATTTTAAAAAAAATAATAAATTGCAAAATCCAGGTTACTAGTGAGACCTGGGAGCTGTAGCGCTTCACATCTGCTTTCCACTAAAACCAACAGGGAACGAAACAACTCTGAAACCTACATATGTAACCATGCTATCTACCTCACTCTCTGGTCACCTGATATAATGATTTCAGGACCAAGGAAGGCTCACAGTTAAAGAGGTCTTAAATGACCACTTATCTGGGATCCATGACACTTACTACTCGTTGTGTAATTAAATCAATCAAACCCATCCTTCCCAAGTAAAGACTTTTGAAAATAAAGCACTGAAGACCCAATAATTTTACACGACCTGGTCCCACGTTGACATCTCTATCTCCATGTTAGACGGACTCATGATTACACTGAGAAGCTGTTGGTTGTCCCTAGTTGCTCCGTGATCTTGAGGCTGCCCAATATGGATGAATGAGGTCTTAAGACACAATATTTAGGAGGCTATTAAAATACAATTCTGCAGGTGTCAAGCCCTAAGGGACAGGCTGTGCTTGTAGATGAGCAGTTAAATTGTTAAAACATAATAAAAAAATCACAGTATTTACAGGACAAACCACAGAGGAACAGCGGGAGAAGCAGCAGCAGAGGATTGGAAAGGGCAAAAGAGGACACGCATTTATATTCTAGTCCGGATGGCTATTTTGTTTGTTTTTTTCCCTCTCTTCCCTCAACGTATACTGTTTCACTAAGGGATACCGCTGCTATTTTCTCAATGAATGTAACAAGTTTACTTAATAGAAATGAAACCAGCTGAGGCTTTTGTTCATTAACATAAGAAAAACTCTTAAACATTCAATAAAGATTTGTCCTGATTTGTGCTTATTGTAAGGAGTAAAAAAAAGTACATTTGAAATGTAAGCCCCATTCTGCCTTTCCCCCCCCTCCTGCCCGGACTCTCTTACAGAGAATGGTGCCTTGCAGCTGATGGCTTGAATGCTTTTATTTTAGCAGGGGGAAGTCCTCTAGTAGAGGATGAAGTGTTGCCCAGTCTTCTATGGAGTGAAAGAAAGGGGTTTGCCAAGGACACCGTGTACAGTAGAAACATTAGGAAGGACAAGGCTCGTCCTCAGCCACTCACAAAGCATTGTCCCCTCTGTACTATTCTCAACCCAAGTCCTCACGGCTGCAACTCACCCATCTCAAGAGGCGCTATATAAAGTAACAACTTATTTTTACTTTTTGAGACAAGAAAAGTTTTCTGGGCACAAAAACGCATTGGATCCTGGTGGATAATAGAGTAGACACTTAAAGTGGCAGAAATACCTTGTATGGTGCATTAGGTTGGGAGTGGGGATAAGAGGTATCGGGGGTCTCCCAAAAGACCCCAGATACTGAATGAGTTACCTGTAGATATCAGGATCTACACGGCCATCATCATCATCAGCTATTTATATAGCGCCACTAATTCCGCAGCGCGGTACAGAGAACTCATTCACATTAGTCCCTGCCCCATTACAGCTATCAATCTAAATTCCCCAACAGACAGACAGAGACTAGGGTCAATTTTTATATCAGCCAATTAACCTACCAGTATGTTTTTGGAGTGTGGGAGGAAACCAGAGCACCCGGAGGAAACCCACGCAAACACGGGAAGAACATACAAACTCCACACAGATAAGGCCATGGTTGGGAATCGAACTCATGACCCCAGGGTTGTGAGGCAGAAGTGCTAACCACTGAGACACTGTGCTGCCCACATGTCTTGGTAGAGCAGATGGGCGTACCTAGGCGGGTTGAATACCTAAGTGTAAATTAGGGTGCCGTTAGTTTTACATTAGACTTTTCTGCAACACAACTATTTTATTTTACAATATCTATATATTATGTGGGTATAATTGCACACTGAAAATTTACTTATTGTCATACAGTGGTTCTGCCCCAAGCACAGTCAGTATATATATATATATATATATATATATATATATATATATATATATTTGTAACCATCAAATAAAAAAATACTGTCTTGTATGAAAGCTAAATGACTTTCATATATGCAGGGAATGGCTGGGCTGGGGAGCAGGTGGGCATCAGTCCCCCAGGCCCGCTCCCATGGTGGACTACCATGGGCTGGATCACTGGGCTACTTGTTTTTTTAATCCCTTTCAAAATTTCCTAAAAGACTGCTGCTCCGGGTCTCAACCCTTCAGGCTAAACTTTACCTGCCAGTCCCACCATAAGTGCCGCTAAGCACTTACTTTACTTTAGTTTTGATCTTAGCCAGAACCTAAATAAAATACATAATGTGATTTTAAAAATAATGTTTATGTGAGATGCAGTGACAATAATTTTGAAATTGTGGTAGAAACATTTCAATCCAGTAAGAGAAAATGTGGAATCCACGATGTATGTCAAGAACAGACATGCAGGTCTTCTTTTAAACTAATGCAATCCATCTGCATTCCTCTAAACATATGTTACTAAGGGTTTAAAGCAGGAGACAGGACAGTTGTGAGGTGTAAATACCAGCTGGTATTCACAGGCTGAGGAGGACCCACATCTTCTATACTTCACAGGACAAGAATCCACCTTTCTGCCTCTGATGGCAAAATATAGACTGATGAATGATGAGAGAGAAGAACATCGTTAGGGATATTTATGAAAGTATTTTGTAGTAGAAATCTGTAAAATCTTAGGGGTACATTTACTAAACTATGGGTTTGAAAAATTGGAGATGTTGCCTATAGCAGCCAATCAGATTATAGCTGTCATTTTGTAGAATGCACTAAATAAATGAAAGCTAGAATCTGATTGGTTGCTATAGGCAACATCTCCACTTTTTCAAACCCACAGTTTAGTAAATATACCCCTAAGATTCTTTACGGTTGTTGTACTGGCGTACAATAACCGTAAAGCTGCTGGTGTAGCACAACCATAAAGCTGGTGGTGTATCGCAATCATAAAGCTGCTGGTGTGGCACAGATTTAATGGTGCTGGTGTAGCAAAACCATAAAGGTGCTGGTGTAGCACAACCATAAAGGTAGCACAGCCATAAAGCTGCTAATATAGCACAACTGTAAAGCTGCTGGCGTAGCACAATCATAACACTGCTGGCGTAGCACAATCATTAAGCTGTTGGCGTGGCACAACCATAAAGCTGCTGGCGTAGCCCAACCATAGAACTTCTGGTGTAGCACAATCATAAACCTGCTGGCATGTCACTATCAAAAAGCTGCAGGTGTAGCACAACCATAAAGCTGTTGGTGTAACACAACCATAAAGCTACTGGCGTACAACAGCCATTAAGGTGCTGGTGTAGCACAACCATAAAGCTGTTGGTGTAACACAACCATAAAGCTACTGGCGTACAACAGCCATAAAGCTGCTGGCATAGCACAACCATAAGACTATTGTTGCAGCACAACAGTCAGGTGAGAAGCTGCCGGCTGCATCTCCTCCATGTCAGCAGCTGGCGTTCTGTGTGCACTATGGCGGGATTTAAAACACTGGAAGAGCGACATTATGTCAGTCATTCAGTATTTTAGGTTACCCCCTAACCCCTTGGTTACTGCCTAGTTTTGCCTAACTGTACCGCCGGCCCCGCTGACACAAAGTCTCTACTACTTTATAAATGACAGATGTTCAACATCAAAGCTCAGGTTAATGCGTCAGACACTTCATCCTGCTCTAAGCATTTAAACTAAATATTTATTTCATTAAATATTAAAAAAAACAAACTATTTTGGATGAAGGTGGAAGGTGATAGATCAGGCGAAGTCTCTGTGATTTCTCCAGCTCTGTGAGCAATGCTCAAACTTCAGAGGGAAAAAAAAGCATAAACAAAAAAGAAAGAGAGAAGAAACACTGACAGATAAAGCGTGAGCCGGATAAAAGTGTGTGTCAATGCTGTTCTCACAGTTTTGTGATTTGGGCCAAGCCCAGGCAACCAGAAAGCATGCATAGCTAAAGCGCCCGGCTGTTTGAGGCCCTTTGTATGTGCCACAGGCTCTGCGAGAGATCTTGATTACTGAAACTTCCAGGGCACCTAACACGGCCTCGCTAAAAGCACAACTGTCTCTCGACAGTAGATGTCTCCTGGCACAGTTAGTGACAATACATCGGAGTTATCAATATTTTTCAGCCTTGTAAAACAGAAGCAGAGTTTATATCTGTCTCTGGTCCACCTATTACATTTGTATAATAATACAATATTATTTCCTCTGTTGTGATACCGATATGCACCATGTGATATAAATGTCTCATGGTTTTATTACTATAATTGTTGGTTATTTGTTAGGCGCCACAGTGCCGGATAGCGGAGAAAACAGGACGTACATAAAACAGGGACATACAAGGTAAGCAATTTAAATACAGACATGGATACACAGGTCAGGGAGGACCCTGTTTGTGAAAGAGCTTACAATCTAATATGATTCCGGGAGGAAGGAACGTATAATTTCCTATGTAACAAAGTAGCAAATGTAAAACGTATGACTATATAGAGTCTAAAATTGTTATAATAGAGTTTGATCTTGAATGTAGTCACGTTTAGCTCTGATTGCGCGACTCAGGTATATATAATCTTCTCTTTCCACCCTCCATCACTTCCCTACCCCAATATCTTTTCCCTACGGGCGAGGTATGGCTGGGACTAGTGTTCTAACAAGGAAAAGCTTTCACAATACATTCTTCCTTGGGGATGTAGGCGGAACTTAAAAGAAATCCAGATACAACTGTCAGCGAGGACACAATGTGAGCGTATGGGCTCCGACAGGGAGAGATTACAGCCATTGTGTGGACGTTGTCACTTTGTTTTAATTTATTGCACAGAAGATTGAGAGAGGACATTTGTTCCATCTATTCTCAAACTAACACCATATCCCTCTGTTAGATGTTAGTGGAACAAGCCGGTGGAAATCACAGCCTTCTCTTGTCTGCTGTCTTTTCATTCATTAAGATTTATGATTAAAACTAATCTGCATATGGGAGACAAGCGTTGAAGTATTAGAAAGTATTAAAATGATCTGCAAAATATTTTCCTTTTAAGATGCAGTAGTAAAATTTGTAATGAAGTGAAGCGTCATTATTATATCAAGTCTACCGACCACAACTTTTATTTACGGAAGGTGCGCTCAGTGTGCTGCGTCATAGCAGAGTCTGTTTGTGCCTGCAATTGGATAAAAACATACTTTAATTTAAATAACGTGTTTATCAATGTAACATAACAATTGATTGCAAGATAAAATCAAATAACTGTTGCACTATTTTCAGGAGTGATGATATAACATGTAACAATTTTATCCCATAACATTCATTAGTTCACCAGCAGTGGTGGAAGTGGGGTGTATATGGGGGTATGTCATACCGATACTTCTACTGCCCTCATTGTAACACTATCACATTCCAGTTATGTACAGTATATATATATATATATATATATATATATACAGTGTCGGACTGGGGCATGAAGGGGACAGCAACGCTAGGGGCCCACCAGCGGGGGTGTGGCCAACCATCAAAGAGGCGAGACCAGACACTGGAGGGGGAGTGGTCAGCCCACAAAGGACAGCTAGCACAATAGTGTAGTATATAAAGAATGCAGTGTGTATAAAGAGTACAGTCTTGATCTGCACCTTAGATTGGGCAGAACAGTCACCAAAAATCGGGATTATCCCACTAGACCAGGCTTGACTAACCTGTGGCACTCCAGGTGTTGTGAAACTACAAGCCTCAGCATGCTTTACCAATATATAGCAGCCTATTGCTGGAAGGGTATGCTGGGACTTGTAGTTTCACAAAACCTGGAGTGCCACAGGTTAGCCAAGCCTGCACTAGACTCAGAACATTTGACAGACTGTCCTACCTGTGCTTGTCACCACCTGTGGCTGCTGGTTTCTTTAGCTGCAGCTTGTCTGGATCCTGGAATGTTGAGGGGTCCTATTTGGAAAAAATAATGGGTACATTTAGAAAATTTCAACCAGCGTTAAATCAATAGGACCCACATTTAATACTTAGGACTTCCTCCAGCCCCAACATAAAAGTAATAGTATTCCCATTTAATAAACCTATTTCCCTCCCAACAGACAGCCCCTGCAATAAATTAATCACATTTACATATAATAAATATTCCTATTTCCTGCAACCGTCACTACCATTAAATAATTCATATTCACATTTAATAAATATACCTCATGCTCCTCAAACTCAGCCCCACATGAAATTAATAGCGCCCAAACCACCCCATCTTAAATTAATAGTCCCCACTATAAAATTAAATTGCCTCATCTCCACCCTACAAAGAAAATAGCACCCATTATTTAGCCACCACCCACCACACACACATTACATTGCCACAAGCCCGTTGTGCCATCACACACACATTACTGTGCCCCTTCATCACCATGATGTGCCTCCTTATAATCACACTACACCCTCCATGCTGTTTTTGCTCCCCCCTTCTCCTGGCTCCTCTTCACACACTGCCATACTGTCTGTGCCCCCCCTTCACTCTGCCATGCTCCCCCTTCACTCTGCCATGCTCCCCCTTCTCTGTTCCATGCTCCCCCTTCTCTGTTCCATGCTCCTATTTCTGTTCCATGCTCCCCCTTCTCTGTTCCATGCTCCTATTTCTGTTCCATGCTCCCCCTTCTCTGTTCCATGCTCCCCCTTCTATGTTCCATGTTCCCCCTTCTCTGTTCCATGCTCCCCCTTCTCTGTTCCATGCTCCCCTTCTATGTTCCATGTTCCCCCTTCTCTGTTCCATGCTCCCCCTTCTCTGTTCCATACTCCTATTTCTGTTCCATGCTCCTATTTCTGTTCCATGCTCCCCTATCTCTTACCTTTTCTATCTGCTTCTTCCTTTTCTTCTCCTCTGTCTTGCCGGCGCTCCTCACTGAACGTCGGGTGTGATGATGTCACGCCCGCCATTCAGTGCGAACGGAGCCGGCGCTGCGGTCACGTGAGGTTTTTTTTTGTTTTGTTCTTTTTTATTTTTACTATTAAAGTTTCTAGCTCCCCCCACCAACGAAGAGGGGAGCGATTCAGGGTCGGGGCCTACGGGTGGATAGTCCGGTCCACCGGCAGGCCAGTCCGACCCTGTATATATAGTGGTGGAAGTGGGGGGTATATGGGGGGGTGTTATACCGACACTTCTCTTACTACCTTCGTTGTAACACTATCACATTCCAGTTACTTACATTCCCATTACATTTTTCATTCCGCCACTTCTAAATTTCCACTTTGACCACTGAACACCAGACAGTGATTGCATTCATATATTTGCATGTTAGATGCCTAATTCATCATGAATCATCAACATGGAAAGTGGGTGAAAATGCAGGAAGCTGTACAAAACGTCTGGATGGAAACTGTGTTCAGATGTTGCTACTTGTGCGTTTTATGTGTGTGAGGCGCATGGTCAAAATCATTGGTTTAAATAAGTGTAAGGTGTGGGAGTCCTATGTAGGGGAAAAAAATATATATATATATAAAAAAAGCAAAAAATGCACAATTACTAATGAGGCCACATAAGTCCAGGTTTGTTGTATTTCATTTTTTTATAACCATTTTTGTTTGAAATTCACATGCACCAAACATTTATCCCCCCACCCACAGCTATGCTGGTAACAATCTCCGCCAGAGCACGACGTTGGCTTAATTCAGCCCTGTGAGTCTGCACTTGAACAGTTGATTGCGTACAATAGTTTCTAAAGCAGCAGTGGGGGCGAGGGGCTCCGGGGTTAGGGGGATTCTTCTGTTGCTGTCCTGCAGTGTTAATCTGGCCACACATGCTGCAATATCTGCCGTGATGTCAGGAAATTGGCCCATTGTTGCATTGTGTGTGACTCTAATACAGCCGCAGTGCCAGATAGTATTACGGTTATAATCCATCACGTCATTGTCAGGTAAGTTGGAAAACACAGTTAGAAGATAACCGCTGTCAACCTGAGTGTGCACTCACTTTCCAACCGCATCGACACTGAGTGCTTCAGGAGCCAAAAGGTCAGAGCCCACCGGTTTAGGCTTCTACGTGGTATACTGCCAAAGCTGTAAGTATAATAGTAGAAGGAGGTGCAGCTACAATGGTGGGGGGGACTTCCCCTATCATATATATATATATGTGTGTGCTTTGTCACCCTTGTTGGGGGGCACTTGCAAAAAAAATTTACGGGGCCCACAGAGATCTAGTTACGCTATTACTGTCAGTAAATAATTTGTTACAATCACCCGCAGAACCCGTTACAGCTTAAATTTCTATTATAAATGTTTTCCAAAGGTCCAAACACATAAAATAACAAATTAAATGAGACATGGTCTGGGCCCTTTACAGCTATGGGCCCCAAGTTGCACCTCTAAATATCGCCGTTTTAACCCACCCCAGGCCTCCCGCATATCTTGGTGTCTCTTTCAGGGAATGGCTGGATCTGTGCAATGTTCTGCAGAGATTTGTAAGAACCAATAATCTGCAGAAGTAAAGGAAGCAGTCAGTAAAATAAGATTGATGCAAATTAAACATCCATTTAGGACTAGATCACTATGTGTGCTAAATTAAATCAACTCTTTCTTCTAAACCACCAGAGAACAGTGCAGCAAGTGAACAGTCAGTTCTTGAAGTTGATGTGTTGGAAGCAGGAAAATGGGCAAATGTAAGGATCTGAACAACTTTGACAAGGGCCAAACTGTGATGGCTAGACAACTGGGTCAGAGCATCTCCAAAATGGCAGGTCTGATGGGGTGTTCCCGGAAGGCAGTGGTTAGTACCTACCAACAAGAAGGACAACCGGTGAACCAGCAACAGGGTCATGGATGCCCAAGGCTCATTGTTGCACGTTTGGAGCGAAGGCGCCTGTCTGATTTGTAAGAACCAACAATCTGCAAGTTAATAATACAAGAAGTAAGGGAACCAGTCTGTAAATTAGGAATAATCCAATTGAAACATCCATTTCAGGACTAGATAAATTACTGATAAATGGGCAGCACGGTGGCTTAAGCTGGGTACACACTACACAGTTTTCATCCAATAATCGGCGAAATCAGCCGACATACGACCGCTCGTTCAAAAGTCGGGTCAGTGTGTGCAGTGACACGATGGTCGAAAGTCTGCCCAAATGGACAATTGTCGCCTCATTTGGTTGGTCGTACCGTTTAATATTTTCAAGGCTAGTGTGTATGCAGTCCATGCACTGAGCGATCGGAACATCGATCGCATGTAAAATCGATCAGCATAAAAAGTTGGTTGAAATTTCTGTAGTGTGTACCCAGCTTTAGTGGTTAGCACTTCTGCCTCTCAGCACTGGGGTCATGAGTTTGATTCCCAACCATGGCCTTATCTGTGAGGAGTTTGTATGTTCTCCCCGTGTTTGCGTGGGTTTCCTCCCACACTCCAAAAACATACTGGTAGGTAAATTGGCTGCTATTAAATTGACCCTAGTCTATGTGTCTGTCTGTCTGTGTGTATATTAGGGAATTTAGACTGTAAGCTCCAATGGGGCAGGGACTGATGTGAGTGAGTTCTCTTTACAGCGCTGCGGAATTAGTGGCGCTATATAAATGAATGATGATGATGAAATGTGTATTAGTAAATCGATTCTATCTTCTAAATCACCAGAGAACAATGTACTAATCATGCCAGGACTCCTCGGATTCATGTAAGCCTTCTCCGAATGTTTTACACGCTGAGTCGTGCTAGGACATGACGAGGATAACAGATTCCTGTTTTCCCGTTAGTAATTAGCACTCAGCAGACATGAGTAAAACTTAATGGCAATTATGCATATTGTAAATATACCTGGAGCTATTCTTGTTAATTTCCACCTATAAGGCTGGGTACTCACTACAGGAAAATTCTAATGATGCAATATTTTTAGCAATTTTATCAGCGACTAAAAAAATAATAGAAAGACCCAAACAGGCGATTCCTGTGTACGCACTATTGAAGTTTTACACGATTTACTGTCATAACCATCGGCTGAAAAGTTCATGACACTGCACATAGAGATCTATGGACACTGCCGGTCGTGAGTGCGTACATAATGCAGGATTGGAACGACATTATCCCATCTCTTTAGTTCAGTTTAAAAATGTTATTCAATCATACAACGGGCTTTGTAACGATAATCAGCCATTGTTGCGGGGTACACAGTAATGTGATATCAGGCAAACCGGTCGTTTATCATCTGACTGGCCCTATAATCGTCTGATGACACTCTAGTGCAGTGGTTCCCAAATGTCAGTTTGCGGCACCCTTAGAGCCTCCATAATTTTTTCAAGGCACCCCAAAATAATTACAGAGCATTCCTGTTTTATAAGTAGTTCAGTCAAAATAACGTAATAAGTATTTAGGTCAGGACATAAATACTTATTACGTTGTTTGCAAAAATAATACACATAAATCCAAGAGAAAAGAATATTGACAATCCCCCCCCCCCCCCCCCCCATGGATCCGCCACCGCCATTTCCCCTCTGTTTCTTTACTTACCATACTTGGCCTTCTTTCTTCTGTTTCTTCTGTCTTCTCTCTTCTTCCTTCCAGCTCCTCTCTCCTGCCGCTGCTGACTGAATATGTCGGACGTGATGACGTAACGCCCGACATTCAATAAGAAGCGAGGAGGGAGGGGAAGGCTGGGTCCCGGGCGCCGCGCTGATTGGTACGTTTTTGTTTTTTTCTTTTCCTTGGCCCCGGCACCCCTGTGATAGCGCCGCGGCACCCCTGGGAGCCGTGGCGTACTCTTTGGGAACCGCTGCTCTAGTGTGTACCCAGCCTAAGAATCCTGTCCCTAATAAAAAATAAGTAAATATCCAAATCAACAGCTCTCCCATAATAAGACTCGTCCCTGAAAATGTGTCTGCTCAATGCCACCTCTCTGGTTGTTTATGGTAAACACCATTTCAGTAATGTGGTAAGTATTTTACAGGTAGGGTCTATGAAATGTCCACCCATGTTTTTGGATCAATGACTGCATCATCCACCTGGAAGACTGTTTTAAAAATGTGTCAGGCACACGTTTATACCAGGTGCAAACAACCGTGTAACTGGCATGTAATGGC